>NW_016814955.1:703142-705531 GCF_001698545.2 Rhinopithecus bieti | reverse complement strand
TTTGAGACAGAGTTTGCTCTTGTTGCCCAGGCTACAGTGCAATGGTGCAATCTCTGCTCACTGCAACCTCTGCCTCCCAGGGTCAAGTGATTCTCCTGCCTCTGTCTCCTGGGTAGCTGGGATTACAGGCATCTGCCACCATGCACGGCTTATTTTTTGTATTATTTATTTTTTTTTCTTTGGTAGAGACAACGTTTTACCATGTGGGCCAGACTGGTCTCAAACTCCTGACCTCAGGTGATCCACCCACTTTGGCCTCCCAAAGTGCTGGGATAACCGGCATGAGCCACTGTGCCTGGCTGGGATAAGAGAGATTTGAAGCATAAGAATGATTCAGTGTGCCATTGCTGGCTGTGAAGATGAGGGGGTCCTGTGATAAAGAATGCAGGTAGCCTCTGGGAGCTCAGAACAGGCCCCAGCTGATAGCCAGCAAGGAAATGGGAACCTCCGCCCTACAACTGCTAGGAATTGAATTCTGTGCAAACCAGGTGAGCTTGGAAGAGGATTCTGAACTCCTGATCAGAACACAACTCAGCCTACACATTGATTTCAGTCTTATGTGAACCTGAGCTATAAACCCAACTGCACTGGGGTAGACTGACCTACAGAATTGTGACCTGACTAATAAACAGGGATTGTTTTCTGCAACAAAGTTTGCGGTAATTTGTTACACACTAATAAGAAAACGAATACATTCTGAGCTTTTGTTGCTTAGAAAGCAGTGCCTGAGGCCAAGGCTTATGTGCTACAACTTTATTAGGGAGTGCAATTCCCTAGTAGGGATCAGGAATAATAGAAAAGTAGAGTGAGGCAGGGAAGGAGGGAAATGCAATTGGAGGATGGCTGTTAAGACCAACTGATCCCTTGATCTTGGGTAAATGTTATTGAAAAGGATATATGTAATTGCTTCTCAGGACAGTCCTCCGATGTGTTAAAGGGAGAATTATTTGTTGGCTCCTGTTTCCCTTTGGTCAAAGAATCTTTCCAGCGGGTGTTAATCCTCCTGCACTCCCTGAATGTACATATGCAGACACTGTTTGTTCCATGGGGTCTCATACCCAGCATCAACTGGAAAGCTGCAGGACAGGATGTCAGAGGTGTGCATGAAGTGAGGTGCTATTGGCACGCACTGAGTGAAGTTGGTTGAAATTTACACAGAGTTGGCTGCCACAATATGGGCTGAGCTGGAACAAGAGGTCAGAGGCCACAGAGAAAGGTAAGGCTAAGAGGATCTGAAGTGACAAATAACAGGTGACTCTTATGTTGGAATGGTTTCTTGTTGTTCCTTTTTCATGTGGAGAAAGCTGAAGAAGTGGTTAAAATTTTATTATATTTTGCTTTGACGTAATACTTTGACAGAGATAATCAACTGCAGTTGCAAAATCCATCATAATATTTGCTGTAAACAGGATATCTAATTCAGCTGGAGCATCTCCATAAAGATTCTAGGCCTCTCTGGGGATCTTCAGTGTCCCAGAGCAAACTCTTCACTGTCAACTCTTTTCTGAGTGAGTGTGATAGTTTTCTCTTGGAATTTTTATTTTTTTCAAACCTGGTTTCATGATTTTTAAATTTTCTGTAGTGTTTGATTTGGAGTGTTTAAAGAGTTAGATACAACCTTTGATCTATAAGGCATTCTCCAAGAGTAAACATAGATTTGTAATAACCCTTTTGAAGTTCAAATTATGTGGTTTTTGCGTGTGCTTTCTTTGAAGAGTCTCCATTTCCCCCTTAATCTCTGTGCGCAGCAAAGGGATCAGCTTTCTTCTTGTGGTTATTATTATCACAGAGAATAAATTTTCCAGATGTTGCTCTGCAGATTTCCCCTCATGTTTTCTTGGCTAGAACGGTATCACCTTTTTACTCTTAGCTGCAAGAGAGGCTGTGAATGGCAGTATCTAACATTTTCACAGCCTCTTGTAGGAGGCAGGTTTGGTGAAGAAGAGGAGAGGAATGGTTGTAGGAAAGGCAACCCAGCAATTTCCCTTCCTGCCTCGTTAATTTCAATCAGTCTTGTCTCCCTTAGACTTTACCCTAGTTATCTTGACTAAGACTAGAGAGAGTGGATCTTCTCAACTATACATTTACAGATCAATTACAGGACAGGTGATTTCTATTCATGGTTCATCTCATCTGTTATGTGTTGATTCCTACTAGGGTCACTCTCAGAGGGTGACCTTACTGTCAAGTTCAGGGGGTAACTTTCTCTCTCCTAAACATTGATTAAGATAGGGGTCACGGCCGGGCGCGGTGGCTCAAGCCTGTAATCCCAGCACTTTGGGAGGCTGAGACGGGCGGATCACGAGGTCAGGAGATCGAGACCATCCTGGCTAACAAGGTGAAACCCCGTCTCTACTAAAAAATACAAAAAACTAGCCGGGCGAGGTGG
>NW_016814955.1:694296-702571 GCF_001698545.2 Rhinopithecus bieti | reverse complement strand
AAAAAAAAAAAAAAAAAAAAAAAAAAAAAAAGATGGGGTCACAAATCTGACCTCGATAATTTTAAAACAGCTCTGAGTTTGAGTTTTTTTGTGTTTTGAGTTTGAACCCCCTCAGCCACTTTACATATTTGTTACTTGTTTGACTCATGAAGCATTTGAGCTTACAACTTCTGGGAAAGAAATCAACCTCAAATTCACTGGGTAAATTGCATATGAGGGAATACAGATTAATATTCCAGAATAGAGAAATTTACTCCTTAAAGCACCAAACATTTCTAATTTTAATTTTCTTGAAAACATATATTTCCCCTTCTGTTTTTCCTCTACCTGGTAAGGTTTTATAGGAATATTTAAGTCAGACATTTCCATTATGGTTTTTCGCTTCTTCCTTCTGTCCTTGCATCTGTAGTTTCTTCTTTCAATTTGCTGCACCATCCGCTTTGGCTTTAGAAAAAGGATCACTGCACTTGAAGGAATTTTGTCTAAAATAAAAGTAAGTGGTATCTGACTTGTGGATTCCTTTGTTTCCCAGCAGTGTCTGCCTAGGACACCTGCTAAGTGAGCTATGTTTGTATTTGATCTCACCACTGTCTGGAAGAGACTCTCTTTGCAAAGACCCAAGGAAGAGGGAAACCTTTGAGAACTTTGAATCAGCAGCCTCTTTTTCTAATTTTATTACCTTATTTGATGAAGACCTAGAGAAACTTTGTCACACAGGCAGTTGGTGGAAGAGGTGGGAGGGAACTTAGGTCTTTGGTTTATTCCATGCAGGTGAAGATAAACCTCTTTGGACAGCCTTCCCTGTTTCTCCCACATGAAGTGGAAGACCCATGGGAAAAAGACAGGATTTTGTCTTGTTCACAGCCACATTCACAGCACCCGAAATTCACATATCAGGTACTCAGGAATGATTGGATGACTGAATACTATATTTTCCAGGTTCCTGTCTTTTTGGTATATTTTTACTCTCATTATGTTCTTCTAAATTGAGTTTTGTTGTGAGAACATACTGTGAGGAGCAAAGGACTATGAAAATTAAAGTCTTTGCAGATGAATATCTTTGTATGTTATTACTGCATCAGAACAGAATTCAAGGAGCAGAATATGAGAGTGTTGATCTGAACCTGAACAAACCTGGAGAATCATACTATGGAGGAGAAGAAGGGACAAGAAAAGGAGAACACTAGGGCAGGAAGATGTCTTGGCGGGACAGGGGAGTCAAGGCATTTTTTGTAGAGCAACCCCAATAAGAAAATACTTTCTCGTTGGGGATGGGGTAGGGTGAGAACATTCTCTCTACTCTTTATCTTTCCCTGTGGAAGAACTTCAGTTAGAGTTATACTCTTGGCCTCTCTCCATCCCTGGAAGGAAAAAACTGAGCATGCTATACACAGCCTCTTCTTTTCTGCCTGCTTATTCTGCTCTCTGTTGTGTTTTAATGGGCCTGCCCTTGAGGAACAGGCTTGTGGTGGGCCTTGTCTTAAGTCAGAGGTAAAGCCATACAAGCCTGCTGTGGCCATTCATCAAATGCACGCTCTACTATCCATGCTCTTACTGGTTACCAAACTGATGTTCTGATCTCCATCTGTCTGATTTCTATGGCTATTTCTCAGGTGGTTCCAAACTTGCAAGCCAACTTAGAATTTTTTCTGTTTCTGAGATGGAATCTCACTCTGTCATCCAGGCTGGAGTGCAGTGGTGCAATCTCAGCTCACTGCAACCTTCGCCTCCTGGGTTCAAGTCATTCTCCTGCCTCAGCCTCCAGGGTAGCTGGGACTACAGGCGCCCGCCACCACGCCTGGCTGATATTTGTATTTTTAGTAGAGATGGGTTTTCACCATGTTGGCCAGGCTGGTCTCGAACTCCTGACCTCAGGTGATTCGCCTGCCTGGGCCTTCCAAAGTGCTGGGATTACAGGAATGAGCCACCGTGCCCGGCAGAATTTCTTAAAATCTCTTAAAACCTTTCAGTGTATGTTTTGGCTGCTCTCCTTGTTGTCTGAGAAGCTGGAATTTCTTGTTTTAAGACAGAATTATGGTAATTATTATCATTTATTAAGAACAGATCAGGGACCATGCTAAACATTTTATGAATATTATGTTGTGGAATCATTTCGGCAATCCTAAGAAGTAGAAGCCATTATCATCCCATTTTATAGATAAAGGAGCAATTTTAGAAGGTTAAGAATTTTTCCACATTCAGCATGGCTCGTAAGCAGTGGAACCAGGTTTTGAGCCCACTGTTTTCTGATTCTTCTGTTCTTAGCTACCAGCCTATAATGTCTCCCACAGCTATTCAAGTAAAGAACTGTAAAAAGAGAAAAATGTTTTGGAAGAAGGAAAGACAGCTCTGCAAAAGACAATGTGGGCTAAGATAGGGTATTCTCAGGCAAGAAAGAATGTCTTCTAGAACCCACTGGTCCAATTTGGTCCATTTGTATGAATGTACTCTTTGCACTTATTTCAAGGATGAGCATTCTGTGAAAGAAGACTTTGGGCTCATGTTCACTCCAGGGAACGGTTTAGGTTTCAGGGTGGTTTCTTTCCTTTTCCGTGTGTCCCCGACCCTCTTTTTTTCCTCTTTCTTTTTTTTTGCCTCCATAATCTTTTGTCTGGTGTTGGCCCTCAGTAAGCAACCATGGCTAATTTTTGCTTGTTCTCTGTGCTTTTGGACACTTTGTAAAACCATACTGTGGCAAAGTTTCTCCATTTGAAAAATGTAGGAGGATTGTTAATACTGATTTCCTTATCTTAGTGTGAGTTAAGATTAATTATGTACATTTTGCAGCATACTTTGAAAGTATGTGTTTAGGTGCTAAAATTTGTGTTTGTACAGATTTAAGTATTTTTGTAGCCCATACCCATTTAAATTTAAGGAGTATTTTTATTTTGCTAATGGCTTCTTTAAAATATTTTAAAATCAGTTGCATAATTCTGACAGGTGGGATCTTCTGAATGAATCTCAATTCTAATTTCCCTTTCCCATGATTGTAAAATGTGGGACATTTGTAATAATCTTTGCTGAGTCAGTTTCCTTGTGGGAGGGATTGGTTTCATCATTTCAAAACATCCTAACAAAACTCCAGCCCATTCACAGGCAGTAACTTGCAAACTAGGGTCGTTGCCCAGGGAGCCGGGAGGGATCACAGACACAGGTAGGAGGAGAAGGGTTATGGTGCTGGAAAATGCTACCTGGAGGTTGCCAAAGATGGATCAGGTGGGAAAACGGCACAGCAGTTCACATACCTTGAGCAAATCCAGCAGGCAGTAGGAAACAATAAAAAAGGAGGAATCCTCTCCAGGGACAGGATAAAGGATGGGTAAAAGCAAAGCTGGGAGGATTGGTTAATAAAGATTCGAACTTCCATCTGGATTCATGTTTTCTTGCTTTGTTCAATAAAGTGAGTATTAAGCCCCGGATGAGTGTGGAGAGGTGGAGAGGCTCAACGGAAAGCAATGAGTCACTCCTGGGAGCCGTGGGCAAGGTCATCTTTGAGAGAGTAGAAACCTGGGAGGTGCAATCTCATGATCCTGTAGAGAATTGCAACAAGTTTTGCCACTGCTCCACATTTCCCCAACCCTTGGGTTTCTATGGTATTGCTCTGTATTCCAGCTCGTGTCACCAAATGATTAGCCTGGTTCTTCGTTAACCTTTATCCTAACCTTCAAGTCTGCTAAAGTGAAGATTTGTTTAAGGCTAGAGGCAAGGACGTAAAATTTCTCTAGACTTCCCAAATACCATTTAACTTTTCTAAAATATTTGAATGTGACTGAGTAGTTGCACAGCAACTAAAAGCTTCCCATCATAACCCCCACCCACCTCATCTCCCTTCCATTCTCCCTGTTTCCAGTAATTTAACTCCCTGGGTAACAACTTACTGAGATTTATTTTCACAAAGTCATAGCATTTAGCTGGTAATTCGTTCTAGCTTTTTGAGCATCTGCTAATATGTGGTGGGAGATCTTAAATTCAACAAACTCATTTTTAATGAATGTCAAATAGGAACTAATCTATCATGATTACATTGTTTATTTTCTAGGAGGGACAGCAATTTGTCATGTAGAGTAAGTACATCCCTCTATCAAGAGAGGGAAATAGATGAGCAGGTTTTTTTTTCTTCTTCTTTTTTTTTAACATTCTCAATAAACCAAGAGATCTTGGACTTTGGATCTTTTCTTTTCCCTCTTCTAATTTTTTTTTATCTCGATTTGCCTAAATTTAAGTTGCCCTTCAAAATTATTTTTTATCAAAATGTAAGTAGGAATTTAAAAATTAATGAGAAAACAAAATGATGTGATTCTGAATAAAAACAAGGAACTGCTGAATGTGGAGGGGTTAGCAGGGCTGTTTAATTGACCCCTGCAGGCAAGTGCTGTTGACAGAAATACAACATGAGACACATACAGAATTTTAAATTATATAGTAACCGCGTTAAAGATGTAAATGAAATAGGTGAACTTGACTTGAATAATATGTTTTATTTAACTCAATATATCTAAAATATTATTTCAACATGTAATCAATATAAAACTATTAATAAGGTATTTTACATTGTTTTTGTACTGTCTTCGAAATTTGATGCGTATCTTCCATGTACAGTGTAATCTCAATTTGGACCAGCTACATTTCAGATCTCAACATTCACAAGTTGCTCGTGATTCCCATATTGGACCCCTAATTCTGGGAAATTATCAATTCCCTTCCATGGTGGTATTTCACTGGATTTGCTTTGGAACTCAGAGCCTGGATCTCTTATGAAAAGCCAGACTTTGCTTGTGTATTTTAAAAGCAAACTGTTGGTTTCCTTCTTAACTTTAATCTTCATTTCCTCTTGGCTTAGCACACTTGGAATAATATTCTAGAAACCCATGCTGGGTGAAAGGGGTTAGGGGAAATTGGATTGTGTCAGGGAAAGGTTCAAAGCCAGGCTCCCTAAATGGATGCCTCTCTGTTTAGACTGGACATTTCTTTCTCATGTGGGTGGGCCTCCAGCTGGTCTACTGTAGAAAAAAAAAATGTTTATAATGTAACAAAGCCTAAGCTTTAGTTCCTAGTCTGAGCACAATAATTCACATTAGATAATTAATAGAAAAATAACACTTTCACACTTGATTCTTCAAAAGCAGTGTTCTTTTCTCACATAAAGTTGCACTTTACTGGTAGTGACAATGGCATGGAATGAAGGCTCCTCACCCGTGAGAGTTGGGGGAGTGACCTCACATGAGTTAGACCACAGGGTCTTCACTGCACCCAGTTGTCCAGAATTCAGGAAAGTGGGGAATCCCTGACTCTCTGGCCCCATTCCCTTTTCTGAACTTTAACTTCTAGGCAGTGAGCCCTCAGTCTTTCTTCTTTTACCCCCACCCTCACCAGGTACAGAATGCTTCTTCCAAATTCTTGAGCACCGGTTGATCACCTAGAGTGTAATTTCCGCAGCTTGGCAGACAGCTGTGCTGGAGGTGAGTGAGTCCTTTGCTTAAAGTCCAAAGATCTAATTTCTATTTATTTTTTTTTTTTTGAGACAGAGTTTCACTCTCGTTGTCCAGACTGGAGTGCAATGGCACGGTCTTGGCTCACTGCAACCTCTGCCTCCCAGGTTCAAGCGACTTTCCTGCCTCAGCCTCCTGAGTAGCTGGGATTATAGGTGCCTGCCACCACACCCAGCTAATTTTTTTTTTGTACTTGACATGGGGTTTCACCATGTTGGCCAGGCTGGTCTCAAACTCCTGACCTCAGGCGATCTGCCCGCCTTGGCCTCCCAAAGTGCTGGGGGTCAAAGTGAGCCACCCCAGCCCGGCCTAAGCTTTTGTTTCTGTATTTGTAGAGTGGTAGGAATGATGCTTATCTCACAGGCCTGTTGGAAGGATTAAATGAGGTGATGCGTGTGAAAGCATTTTGGAATCTGTAAAACTAAACACACTTCAGTTGTTAATAGTGTTCTGGCAAGGTTCCAAGATCTATTCCTGCTGAATTCCCTGGCCATTCCAACTCTTTTTTAAGCTCGTGGAGGTGCTTAACCCCACCCTATCCTGAATCTTGGCTCTGCCAGATTTGTTCACTCCTTTTCCAAGTGTCTGGTCCCATAATCCTTGTTAAGTGGACAGTGGGCCACATGATCACACACTTGTCCATACTGAGGGCCGGGACAGACACTTAACCCAAGCTAGGCCATGTAAATTTTTCCTATCTGGGTATGGAAATTGGGACCAAAGGAGTTTATTAATTTCTTAAATTGTCCAATTTTGGCAACATAGTGAGACCGTGTCTCTACAAAAATAAAAATTTAGCCAGATATGGTGGTGCACGCCTGCAGTCCCAGCTACTCAGGAGGCTGAGGTGAAAGGATTGCTTGAGCCCAGAAGGTTGAGGCTGCAGTGAGCCAGGATTGTGCCACTGTACTCCAGTCTGGACAACGGAGCAAGGCCCTGTCTCAAATAAAACAAAAACAAAAACGGAAACTTGAATTTGAATGGTTTAGAATTTCAGTTCTCAAAATGTGGTCCCCTGGGGACCCCGAGACTCTTTCATGGGGTCCAAGAAGTTAAAACCATTTTGATAACAATGCTAAGAGGATGTTTGCCTTTTTTTTTTTCCTTTTTTCTTTTATTTTAAAATGAAGTCTCGCTCTGTCACTCAGGCTGGAGTGCAGTGGTGCCATCTTGGCTCACTGCAACCTCTGCCTTCTGGGTTCAAGCAATTCTCCTGCCTCAGCCTCCTGAGTAGCTGGGATTACAGGCGCCCGCCACCACGCCTGGCTAATTTTTTAATTTTTAGTAGAGACAGGCTTACACCATGTTGGCCAGGGTGGTCTCAAATGCCTGACCTTGTGATCCACCTGCCTTGGCCTCCCAAAGTGCTGGGATTACAGGCTTGAGTCATCATGCCTGGCCGCCTTTTTTTTTTTTTAAAGTGTGCTTTTTCACATATGGAATAACAGCAGTGATGGGGAATACTGCTGGCATCTTAGCATGAATCAAGGCAATAGTACTTACTGTAGTTGTTACATTCCTCACTACCAGGCACTCACAGTAAGAAAAAATAAGGAAAAAAATAAAAGCAAAAGTTAGTGTTACTTAATAATGTCCTTGATGAAGCAATAAAATAATTAATTTCATTAAAAGTTGACTTTTGGGTACGTGTCTTTTTCACATTCTGTGTGATGAAATGGAAAAAATGCATACAGCATATCTACTGCATGCTGAAGTAGGCAATTGTCTGGGAAAACCACTTAAGTGGTTGCTTGAATTGTGAACTAAAACTAATGGCTTTTCTTCAAGGAGTACCATTACTACTTGACTGCATAAACTGTGATTTCTCAAACCCAGGTATTTGGCAGACTTTTTCTTGAAAATGAACCAAACTATCCTGTCACTTCAAGAAAAACAACCAACAACATTTTTTTTGTGCCAACGTTAGAATTTGTGTTTCCAAATGAAAACTAGCATTTTGTAAAAGTTGTATCTGTTGCTGTGAGCCTGCTAGCTTTTCAATACTTAAAGACCTTTCTGATGGGATCAGTGGTGATATCAACAAATGAGATTTAAGAAATATGTTTATAAAATGTGTCAACATTAGGAAGATGAGATGTGTAACTCAGTGAACCAATATTTTATGAATGACAAATGTGCAGGTGAAAGATCTAATCAAAGTGCAAGACAGACTAGTGGATTTTAATGTTATAGTAAAAAAGACAATTTATATGAATTCAGATTCCACATTGCAATTAAACTTTAAGAAACTACGACATGTTGAGTTTTGGTGTATTATCAAAAATTATCCATAAATACTTTATTCTTTTTAAGCTACATGTCTCTGTGAGACTGAATTTTCTTTATATACATCAACCAAAATAATATATCACAGCAGATTGAATGTAGAAGCAGATGTAGGGATTCAATTGTCATTTATTAAGCAAGCCACTAAAGGGACTTGCAAAAATGTCAACAAAATTTCATTGTTGTCACTATAATTTTTTGTTTGTTTTGGAAAAAAAATCAGATGTGGGCAGCTATGTTTGGCTCATGCATGTGCAAGTGAAGAGAGGATGCTAGTATAAGAGAGGATGCTAGTATTTTGAGAGAGAGACGAGAGAGAAGTGCAGAGAGAAGCAGAGATGAAAGAACATGTGAAGAGAGAGAACAAAAATAAGCTTTGATTCCTAATATCTGTACCTGGTTCTTGTCTCTCTTGAGGCCTGGCTGTGTTGCCCAATTTAGAGTTCTAGGAGATTTCCATGTATTTTTCCAATAAACTCTCTTTCTATTTAAACTTATTT
>NW_016814955.1:661830-693973 GCF_001698545.2 Rhinopithecus bieti | reverse complement strand
GGATATATATATATATATATATATATATTTAATTTAATTTTTTTTTGAGACAGAGTCTCATTCTGTCACCCATGCTGGAGTGCAGTGCAGTGCTTGATCTCAGCTCACTGCAACCTCTGCCTCCTGGATTCAAGTGATTCTCCTGCTTCAGCCTCCTGAGTAGCTGGGATTACAGGCACATGCCACCACACCCGGTAATTTTTGTATTTTTAGTAGAGACAGGGTTTCACCATGTTGATCAGGCTGGTCTCGAACTTCTGACCTCAAGTGATCCACTCACTTCAGCCTCTCAAAGTGCTGGGATTACAGGTGTGAGCCACTGCAGCTCGCCTCTTTTCTTCCCTGTTTGGCTTGCTGTTCCTGAAGGGTAGAGACTTTTGATTACTTTAGACTTCACAATGTGTAGTCCCTACTCAGTCTGCAGCAGCTGAAGAATGAGTGAGTAGCTCTGCCTGAGGGAGCTGAGGAAGGCATCCTGAAGGATGATCAGGCATTTCTCAGGCAGATGACGGGGAAGACATTCTAAGGAACAAGCTTGGGTGAGTTCAGGAGTCTGCTTTGCCCTCATGGGTGTGGTCATGCTTAAGGACAGAGGAGGCATGATTAATGCAGTGGCATTCACTTTTGCCCTGGTGGTTATCTGAGCAGAGAGAATATCTCACGAACTAATGCCAAGGCCACTTCTCTGTTGTCTTTGGGTTAATGCCAGCCCTGTTAGGGACAATCCAGTGAATTAAAAAAGCCCTGCCAACCCCAGGCGAGGGTTGGGAAACAGTGTTAGTAGCACCTGGGGGACTGGGGATGACTCATCGCACAAGTATCTTTAACCCCCATTCATTCACTGGTTAATGGAGCAATAAGAGCAGGAATGCAGAGGGACAGTTCTAGACTCAAGTCCATCTCTGACTTTAACTGGCTGAGTGATCTTAAGCGGCATCTAACTTTTTTGAGCCTCCATTTCTTTACCATTTGTATAAAATGGTAATAGTAACACTTACCTTGGAGGCTGGTTTTAAGAGTTAAGTATGATCATATACATGAAGCATATGTATAGTAACTGGTACAGCTTAGAGATTAATGCATGCTAATTCCCTTTCTTCTTTTCTACAAACATTTAGAGGAGCTACTGACTACAAGGCATTATGCCAGGCAGGGAGGAAAGGAGGGTGAATCCATTGTATATAGATGATGTCCTCTGGGAGCCTGTAGCCCAGTAATGGAGGATATAAAGTCAATGGTAAGTGCACAAATAGTTACAACACAAGACAGAGAGCGTGAGGTGCCACGAGAGAGGTGGAACCGAGATTGCAGCAGGAAGGCCATATCTATGCCCTACGTGTCTGTGTGTGAACCGATCTTCTTCATGGTTGCCAGTGCCCCTTACTGGATTGAAGCATGTGTTCTGTTTTACTTGTTACAACATTTTGGTGTCTTTAATTTGGATGTTAAAAGAAAAAATAACAGAAAGGACTTTTTGCTTCTATGAGGAAGGGGCAGTCTATCAAAATTACCCGATACCATTCCTGACCTACGGGTGAGGACACACCTGGCTCCTGCAGTCTTGTTGGAGAGCCGAAGCCTCTTTGGGGCCCTTTGGTTCCAGGTGCAGCAGAACCTGGCTCTTTGGATCAGTGACATTAATCTGCTTTGTTTTATCTGCGGTGTCACAAAGTTTAGTTGGATGATCTGATAGAAAGTACAAACCGGCCAGGCGCGGTGGCTCACACTTGTACTCCTAGCACTTTGGGAGGCCGAGGTGGGTGGATAGCCTGAGCTCAGGAGTTTGAGACCAATCTGAGTAACATGGTGAAACCCTGTCTCTACTAAAATACAAAAGAAACTAGCCGGGCATGGTGGCATGCACCTGTAGTCCCAGCTACTCAAGAGGCTGAGGCAGGAGAATTACTTGAACCCAGGAGAGAGAATTACTTGAACAGAGCAAGACTCCATCTCTAAAAAAAAGAAAGTACAGCCGGGCGCGGTGGCTCAAGCCTGTAATCCCAGCACTTTGGGAGGCTGAGACGGGCGGATCACGAGGTCAGGAGATCGAGACCATCCTGGCTAACAAGGTGAAACCCCGTCTCTACTAAAAAATACAAAAAACTAGCCGGGCAAGGTGGCGGGCGCCTGTAGTCCCAGCTACTCCGGAGGCTGAGGCAGGAGAATGGCGCAAACCTAGGAGGCGGAGCTTGCAGTGAGCTGAGATCCGGCCACTGCACTCCAGCCTGGGCGACAGAGCGCGACTCCGTCTCAAAAAAAAAAAAAGAACAAACCACAGCCTGACTCTGAGAATAACTGGGAGGAATCCCCTGCTGTCACACACTGGGAATCAGAGTGGCACATCCTTGCAGGGTCCTGAGGCTCTAAACGCAACATGTTCCGATTGGAAGCATATATTCTGCAAGGGTTTGTCTCCAGGCAGCGCTACAGCCTCCTCTTCTGGCACCATAGAGACTGTTGCTTCTGTCAGGATTTCTGGCACCATCAAAGGTGAAAGGGAACAGGACCAACTACGCTTCTCTGAGCAAGGTGGGTCTTCTGGGCAGCACCTTGGTGAGAATACACACCACTGAGCAGCCTAGACTGGTGCTGATTAGGTGAAGGGTGGGCGGCCAGAAGGACAGATTTTCGTGTGTATGTGTGTGTGTGTGTGTGAAACATAACTCAGTGCTTCATCTCCCCTGCCTACATTACGTTCACACTTCGTGAATCTGACAGCCTGTGGGTTTGGGCTGGATTTGCAGCTTTATTAGGCATTGCAACAAGTGAAGAGACTTTTCTTCTTCTTCCTTTTTTTTTTTTTGAAACTCCAGTTTCCCCTAGCTTGTGTTAAAATTCTCAGACTTTTCTTAACCCCTCTCCCCTCTTTAAAAGTTGTGAAATATGGTAGTGACTGAAAAGATTAGAGAATAAATGTACAGCAGAATGAAGGGAACACTCTGGTGACCATCACTCTAATCAAGAATAGAGCGTTTAGCTCCCAGAACACATCCCTCCTCCATACGCCCCTTCCCTGTCACACCCCCTCTCCGCCCTGATTTTACTTTTTCTTCCATTTAAAGATGTGTATGTATGTATGTATGTATTTTTATTTATTATTATTATTTTTTAAGTGGAGTTTTGCTCTTTTTGCCCAGGCCGGAGTGCAATGGCATGATCTTGGCTCACTGCAACCTCTGCCTCCTGGATCCAAATGATTCTTCTGCCTCAGCCTCCCGAGTAGCTGGATTTACAGGCATGCACCACCATGTCTGGCTAATTTTGTATTTTTGGTAGAGATGGGGTTTCACCATGTTGGCCAGGCTGGTCTCGAACTCCTGACCTCAGGTGATCTGCCCTGCTTCAGCCTCCCAAAGTGCTGGGATTAGAGGCATGAGCCACTGTGCCTGGCCTTGAATTTTTTATACAGTTAAAATGCATGTCCATTTTTGGGAAAAAATAAAATACACACTATCGATGAAAATATATCACTCATGATTTTCCTTGCCCAGGGTCATGTTAACATTTTGTGAAATATCCTACAACACATTTAGATATATATTTCTGCTTTCTATAATTAAAAATGGACCACATGAGAAATTTTCTCAATAATATTTGGTGAAATTATTTGCGTTTCCATATAGCTCTGCTGCAAAGTATTTGGTGAGATCCAAGTATCTGGGTGTGCTACTAGAAACCGTTTTTATAAATAATGTTGAAATGAACCGGTTTGTATATAGATCTTGAAGTACTCGGCTGATAATTTCCTTCAGATCAAAAGGAAATTCCTGGATCAACCAGCATGCATGTTTATGAGGCATGTAATTCACATTGCCAAATTGCTGTATGAGCCCGTTTATATAAATTTCAAAACACTCAAGGCTAAATTACAGTATTTCTAGGTGAATAGTTAGGTTGCAGTAGTAATGGAAATGATGTACCAATTCACCCTGCCACTAGAATTGTACAAGAATGCCTCTTTTCCTACATCGTTGCTAACATTGGGTATTATTAATTTTTTTCATGGAAAGTCTTTTAGTTTCTTCTTAAGGAGTGAAGCCCTTGTTCTCCCTGATTTTAATGTAATTGTTTCTTTGCTTCTCTTTTATGCTTTTGCTGCCTAACTATTCACCCTAGAAACATCATAATTTAGTCTTGTGTGTTTTGAAATTTATATAAATGAGATTATGTAGCATTTATTATTTTACTCCTGGCTTCATTCATCCATTATTATGGCTGTTAAATACGTCCATGTGGTCACATGGAGCTGTATCATGTCCATTTTCATGAATATATATTATTCCATTGTTAGAACACCCAGCGATGTACTCCTTCTATTGTTGCTGGACATTTTAGCTGTTTCTAGCTTTTGAATCCTGTCAAGAATGCTGCTGATAACCTTCTTAAACAGGTCTCCTGTGCACAAGCTCTTTTTAAAAGGAAAGCTATGATTCTACTTTATGTCACTGGGAACTGGAGCCTTTTGGTAACAGTGAGATGCAGGGATCTTACTGTGTATTCAGGATGCTGCTCTAGCCCATTTCCTGCTTGCCACGGGGTATGTGGATGGGGCTGGAGGTCATTCTTATTAAAATTCTCCCTAAAAATCAAGGCAGAAAGAAGCAAGAACTTTCTGGGCAAGATAAAGGGGACAACTTGAAAGGGTACTGAACTGGAGATCAAAGAGCTCTTCATGCTGCTGGCTTTTGATGTTAGCATTAACTGCACACACTGCGGTCATTAATTAACTCATGTTCAGAGCTTGCTGCATCCCCCCACCTACTGTCTCCTAATCAGCAACCCTCCGCTCAAGGCCAACATCATCATTATCAAGTTCTGGGACTTAGAGTGAGAGTGCCTTTGGCTGCTGTGGGCACTCAGTGCTGCTGAGACAGCCCTGGGGAAGAGCTTTGAAGCACACTTATAGAGGCTGTAAAATCAGAAAGTTGGGACTAGAAGTCCTGCCTACTGGATCATGATAGGCAGACTCCATGGCTGTTTACAGTCTTGTTGGAGAAAGTGGAGTTTCAATGAAACATGAGTGGTGCTTGTTTTCATTCCATGTAGCTGGTAACCAGGGCATGTTAAGGGAAGAGTCTCGTTCTTCTCCTACTCATACTCTCTTTTGTCTTCCTTGGCTCCATGCCTTTTGTTTTAGAAATTAATTTATCTATGTAGCTTTGAGGAATAGATATACATATCCCTCTAATGAGCCTTTGACAAAGGTGCCAGTACAGCCCTAAAGGTAACAAGGGAAAACAGAGGACTGAGAGGTGGAAAAAGGAAACATGGAAAAAATGGGTGTCTACAGGTAACACTAATCTATGGTGATAGAGGTGAGACGAGTGGCATCAAATGGGAAGGGACACAAGGGGATGTTTTGGAGGAGTCAGAATATTTTAAATCTTGATCTTGGTGGTGGTTATACGCATAAATGCATCAGGTGTGCACTTAGATCTTTGCACTTTACTAAATGTAAGTTATACATAAATAATGAAGTCTGCCAGGGAGTTTTGCTTTCACTGGCCATCTGTGCTTTTACCCTCAACTTCCTCCTTTATACTACAGGTGTTCTATATATTCCACATACACATAATTTAAACCCCACAATTATGATGCTATAATTTTTACTTTCAACAGTGATGTGTATTTTAGAGAAAATAAATAACAAAGATTGTTTTTTATATTTACACATATAGTTACCATTTGTAAAGAACGTTTTGGGAAATCCAAATTTCCATGTGCTAGCCTGTTAACCATCTCCTTTCCTGTTAGCCTGAAAAACTTTCTTAAGCGTTTCTTGTGGTGCAGACAACAAACATTGTTAGTTTTCATTTATAAGAAAATGTCTTTATTCTGCTTCAATCTTGAAGGATATTTTTACTAGAATCCTAGTTCTAGGTTTTACAATTTTTCCTTTTGTACCTGAAAAATATTTTACTCTTGGCCGGGTGCAGTGGCTCACACTTGTAATCCTAGCACTTTGGGAGGCAGAGGGGGGCAGATCACCTGAGGTCAGGTGTTTGAGACCAGCCTGGCCAACATGGTGAAACCCTGTCTCACTGAAAATACAAAATTAGCTGTGTGTGGTGGTGCATGCCTGTAATCCCAGCTACTCAGGAGGCTGAGGCAGGAGAATCACTTGAACCTGGGAGGTGGAGGTTGCAGTGAGCTGAGATCAAGCCATTGCACTCCAGCCTGGGTGACAAGAGTGAAACTCTGTCTCAAAAAAAAAAAAAAAAATTTTTTTTTACTCTTTTCTGGCATCTTTTTTTTCCCCCCCGATGAGAAATCACCTATCATCTGTATCATTGTTTTCCTGTATATAATGAGTGCTTTACTCTGATGCTTCCAAGATTTTCTTTTTATCTTTGAGTTTCAACAGTTTGGCTAAGATGTACATAGGTATAGTTTTCTTTGTATTTATCCTGCTCTGGGTTTACTGAATCTGTAAACGTATGTCCTTTACCAAGTTTGGTAATTTTCCCCTCATTATTTCTTCAGAAATTTTTTATTCCCCATTTCTTCTCTTTTCTCTTCCTCTGGGACTATAATTATGTGTATGTTATACCTGTTATTCTCTGCTTTCTCACGAGTCCTGGTGGCTCTCCTCTTTTTCATTTTTTTTCTGTTTTTGTTTATATTTTTAATTTATTTTTTACACAGAGTTTCACTCTTGTTGCCCAGGCTGGAATGTGGTGGTGCAATCTCGGTTCACTGCAACCTCGGCCTCCCAGGTTCAAGCGATTCTCCTGTCTCAGCCTCCAGAGTAGCTGGGATTACAGGCACTCACCACCATGCCTGGCTAATTTTGTATTTTTGGCAGAGACGGGGTTTCACCATGTTGGCCAGGCTGGTCTTGAACTCCTGACCACAGGTGATCTGCCCACCTCAGCCTCCCAAAATGTTGGAATTACAGGCATGAGCCACCAGCCCTGGACTTTTCTGTTTTTAGATTGGGTAATTCTTTTGATCTATCTTCACGTTTACTGACTCTTTCCTTTGTCATTTCCAATTCATTGCCCATCAGTGAGTTTTTAAAATTGCAGATATTATATATTGTAATTCTAGGATTTTCACTTGGTTCTTTTGTATTCTATTTCTCTGTTGTGATTTTCTTTCTGCTCATTTGTTATGAGTATATTTCCTTTATGTATTTGAGCATAATTATAATGGCTGCTTTAAAACCTTTGTTTCTTAATTCCAACATATAAATCATCTTAGGGGTCTCCATTGATTGTCATTTTTCTTGTATATGAGTCATATTTTCCCATTTTTTCTTATGTCTTGTAATTTTGGATGGTGTGCCTATTGCACATGATACATTGTAGAGACTCTGGATTCTCTTATGTTACTCTAAAGAGTATTGATTTTGTGTTTTAGTAGGCAATTAACCTAGTTCATTTCAGTATCTATATTCTTTTCCTCTGTGGTGTGTGGCAGCTGAAATCTGTTTAGTTCTTTCAGCTTGAGCTAGGTTTCTTGGTATCTATCCAACATATGTATGTTTTAGAGGCTGACCAGAGATTTGGGCAGAGTTTATATGTAGAATTTGAGCCTCCCTTCTGTGGCTCTTTCCTTTCCACTATTTTCCTTTCACTTTTCTGCTGTTATTGTTCTGAATTTTGTCTTCTGATTTCTTAGCTAGTAAGGTTTCTGTGCAAGTTTTAGCCACCTTTTTGTGGGACCAATTGGGAGTACTCTCAGACAAAGAAACAGAAAAAATTAGCAACTATCTGGTGGTTTTTTGTTTGTTTGTTTTGAGACAGAGTCTCACTCTGTTGCCCAGGCTGGAAGTGCAGTGGCACGATCATAGCTCTCTGTAATCTTGAACTCCTGGGCTCAAGTGTTCCTCCTGCCTCAGCCTCCCAAGTAGCTAAGACTACAGGTACACGCCACCACACCTGGATAATATTTTTATTTTTATATATTTTTTGGAGAGACGGGGTCTTTCTATGTTTCCCAGGCTGATCTCAAAATTCTGACCTCAAGCCATCCTCCTGTCTTGGCCTTCCAATGCACTGGATTATAAGCACACCGAGCCCGGCCATCCTCCTTTAAATATTGACCACCTCTAGTTTTGCCTGCTTTTAGACACTCTCAAATGGCTTCAGATTTGTGTGTGTGTGTGTGTGTGTGTTTTCCAGAGTTTATAATTGTTACTTTGGGAGGATTGGTGTAATATGAGCTACTCTGTCATTTCTAGAATTGGAAACTTATCATTTAATCTTGTCCAGTGATCTTATGGCTTGCTTTTTAAATTTGTTTGGTTAAAATAATATGGTAAAGCCACTGATAAGAAATACGTCAGGAGTGCTTCCAGTGTTCAAAAAATAGTTCATAGTAATAATAAAATAATTATTTAAAAATCATGATTATAAGAAATGTGTTCTAGTTACAAGGATCTATGGATAATGTTTCTTTGAAAATTGGATAGTTTCTATAGACAAGAAGCTTTAAAATAACTAAAACATGTTAATAAACTTTTCTAGTTATTTTTTCTATTTCCACAGAAAAATGAAAACTCTTCTTCTTTTGCCCATTTCTAAACTTCATCCTCCAGAATCCTCCTTATATTAATTTGTTTAAAGTGTGGGTGCTGAAATAGATTATAAAGTTTGTAGAAACTGTGGCAGAAGAGTAGAGTTGAGTGGAAAAAACAGAGAATTTTCATTACTTTATGACATGATCTTGGAAGGATTCTCCTTGTCTTTATTTTTGGTGCAGACCAGAAATAAAATTTAAGAATTAAAAAAAAATCCCGTTCTAGCTTTCTCCACATTATACAACATCATCCTGTAGAAACTGTAATGTTTCTTTCAGTCAATTTATCATTCCATTTGATTGATTAGTATTTAGATCCTCATGGAACACTAGCGTTAGTGCTGTTGTTATGAAGCAGGGAAAGAAGATGCTGAAATACTTCATGGCTCTGCTCAGTAATGAATCCTGATGTGCTAAGGGTCCCCAACTTTTTCTGTTTTTTAAAATATGTAAAATGAGCAGAGTCCTAGTATTTTAACTGTGGCTAAACTTGCTTGGGTGACAAAGATTTGTGGTCAACTCTAGACCTATATCCTGCCAAACCACTGGCCCAGGAGAAGCTACAATTTGTGGACTTCCCATTATGAAAATCATCTAACAAAAATGTGAATCTTTTGCCTTTATGAAAAGATAAAATCATAAATAAACATTTTATTCTTTGAGCTAAACATGAACGTTTTAATTGGCTTATCAGTGTGTACTTTGTTAGGCTGCTGATTACAATTTTTTTCAAAATGTTCTGATTTATATAATTTTGGATTGATGTTTTATTGCATTCTCTTAGTAAAGTTAAGCAGAGGTACTGGATTTTAGTTGTTTGTTTTAAATATTTTAGAGTCAAGAGGAATCTAAATATTTCCTATGAAGCTTATGGGAAAGAACTTTAGAGTGAGAAATAACTGAAGAAAAAAATAGTCTTCAAATTGAGTGATCATAACTTGTCAAATACCTGGGTTATTTCTTGGCCCTTTATCACGGCTTGTTAGGACTCAGACCTTTGGTCAAGCTTTGGCAGGATATAGAGGCAGTAGGATCTGTATAAAACTTACTGTGGCCACGTACAACGATGTCTTCTCTTTCCACCTTCTCACTTCAGCAAACATATTGCCTCTTATAAAAGACTTGTTATATGTGGCCACCCAGCATGTGCTTTAAGGAAATGCTTTTTGGTTTCATTTTATGAGAAAATACTGGCATTGAATAAAGAAAATTAAATAGCATATGTATTTTTGTATTCTCAGCAAAATATATGAAATGAGGGTAAAGAAAGTCATAGGTAAGCCAGAGAGCAGTGGTCAGGGTTCCATTTTCTTGAATATTTCTTATTTTTTATGAGAATTGATGGGCTACATAAGAAATTTTAATCCATGTCTTGATGATTTCCTCATTTTCTGTCAATTTGGAAACAGACAAAGATGAAATTTTTAATAGCATAGAACTGGTTTTACTAGTAACCAATTAGAAAGCTTTTTTTTTTTTTTTTTTTTTTTTTTTATCCATTTGTGGAAAATTTCACTTTAAGGCTTCAAGAAAGAAACAAATCTTTATGCTAAGGAACAAAATAAAAGTTTGGGAATGGGCCAGGCGCGATGGCTCATGCCTGTAATCCCAACACTTTGGGAGGCCGAGGCAGGCAGATCACCTGAGGTCAGGAGTTCAAGACCAGCCTGGCCAACATATAGTGAAACCCCATCTCTACTAAAAAATATAAAAAATAGCTGGGTGTGGTGGCTCACACCTGTAGTCCCAGTGACTTGGGAAGCTGAGGCATGAGAATCACCTGAACCTGGGAGGTGGAGGTTGCAGTGAGCTGAGATCGTACCAGTGCACTCCAGTCTGGGTGACAGAGCACGACTCCATCTCTCAAAAATAAATAAATAAATAAATAAATAAATAAATAAAATAAAAGTTTGGGAATAGATCCAATGTTATTATAATTAGGTCCAAATATATTTTAATTTTTCTAGCCAGACCCATTTAAAGGCATTCTCCATAACCTCTCAGTGAGACCAGTCACTTTCTAAATCACGACCTGGACTGAGGGTAACCTGAGATTTCCTTCTCAGGCTGCACCCAGAACACTTGTGTGCCCAGTAACTGTCTTAGTGGGGTAGTTACTTAGCACACTTTCCTGTGGGGTAGGGACACCTAGGATATAAAAATAAGTCATTACTTGTAGGGCTAATTCTTCAAGCGTAAGAAAAGATTCATCTTTAGTGACTGTGAGCACAGATATGCTAAGTAATGAAAAATAATAAAAACAGCTAACATTTAGAACACTCACTGTATCGGGCATTATGCCAAGCATTTTATTATAGTGTTCCATGAAACCCTCATACCCCATGAGTAAGTATCATTATTATGCCTATTTAAAAGTGGGGACACTGATACTGATGCTTAAAGGACTTGCCTGAGGTCATGTAGCTAATTTTGGAGGAGCCAAGTATTAATTTCAGATCTATCCTTCTGCAAAGCTTTTCAATAACTGCTATATACTATTTATCAATCCAATTTATCAAATTTAATTGATTCATAGATTAATCAAATTAATCAAAATAATGTGATTAATGTAGCAAGCTAAACTGGTTGAGTTAGTTAATATGGAGGCAGAAGCTACTCCTATAAAATCAAGATGGTTTGTTTAAGTGTCTTCTTACATGCTGATGGTAGGCAATCTTTAATGTGAGAGTTCTCAAAATGTGGTCTGGAGACCCTTGGAGGAAAACTCTTTTAGGTTCAGGTGTAGACAAACCTGTTTTTTTTTTCTTCTTCTTCTTTTTTTTTTTTTTTTTTTTTTTGAGACAGAGTCTTGCTCTGCTGCCCAGGCTGGAATGCAGTGGTACAATCTCAGCTCACTGCAATCTTTGCCTCCTGGGTTCAAGTGATTCTCCTGCCTCAGCCTCCCTGGAATCACAGGCATGTGCCACCATACCTGGCTAATTTTTGTATTTTTAGTAGAGATGGGGTTTCACCATGTTGCTCAGGTTGGTCTCAAACTCCTGACCTCAGGTGATCCGCCTGCCTTTGACTCCCAAAGTGCTGGAATTACAGGTGTGAGCCACTGCCTGGCCTATAACTTTATTTTGAAAGATACATTTCTCAGTGGGAGGTAGCTGTGGAGTCTCTGTACACATTTTCCTGATATGGGAGACACATTTTGGATGACAATGCTTCTCACGGTGACAGACATTGGTGGACATGTTTGGCCCTGTCACTGTTGATTGGAGTAGAGTAAACCCAAAGTGAGCCAATTAGATTCTGACGCCCAGGAATTTGATGCTAGGATTCAGTGATGGCTAGGAGCTCTTTAGAGCTGGAACTGAAATGGTGAAAACTCAAGCAGTGGGAGAACACTCACAAAAAGATGGTGTGAAAAGAAGAAGCACGTGCACTGAGAGAAACAAGGAAGAACAGAGAGGGAACACTGTCTGGGTTCCCAGGGGCTTTCCAGGTCATTTTTCTCAAGCTTGGCTGCCTTCTTGGGTTTTGTGAATTACCCCTGTGGTCTTAGAGTAAGTTCCTCCTTCCAAATAAGCTAGCTCAAATGGATTTTTATTGTCAACCAAACAGATATTAACTGAGACACTCAGTTTCTGAAAAGCTGAAATTCTTGTGGAGGTTGGACATGTTTCTCTTGTTCAAAGGTGCAGTTGAAAATATCTTAGAAAAAAATTGAAAATGATTTGTTAAAAGAGAAGTAACAGGGACATTAATAAAGAGATCAAGTTATCCCTATTTGAAATTTTCACATTGTTTAGAGATATCACTGAGTTCAGAAGGACAAGCAAACCCTGGTAGGTGGGCAATCTGCCAGTGGAACATAGGAGAGTCTGTCTTTTATTGCCTTATCTAATTATGTAGAGTCACTGCTTTGTTGCAATGGAGTGTGGGTGTGTGAATGCACATCATATACAGATCTTCTGGCCTAACCACTTCATTTTAGTATCATCATTTTAGTTTTTACTGAACTCTACATGGCTGTCCACATCCATCATGTTACAGCTCTATCCCCAAGGACTTCGAGCAATGTCTGGAACAGTGTGGACACTCAGTAAATATTTGCTGAACAAATAAATGATTGTTTTAAATAATCGTGGAAGAGGTTCACTAGATCAAATATTGTGTGAGTTAAAAACTTATTAAAGTTTTATTTTGATTTGTATTTATAAAGTTCAAATTTGAAATACAATTTTCACTCAGATAAAACAATTTTTTTTCTCTCATCAGCAGCTCTTTCCTAGCAAATTTCCCTCTCTCCTCTGTCTCTCTCTTACCCACCATCAGAAGTCTTGTTGCTGGAAGCAGTATCACCTCCTTCCTTGTCTCAGACTAATTCTTACAGAGTTTTCTTCTTTTTTAATGCCCAGATTCCATGTAGTTTCCTTGTGATAAGATGCCATCATTACTTACATGTGAAGTAGCAGAAAATTAAGGCAGAAGGGACGGTTGAAACCAGATCATGGAGAAATTTCAGGTCCTCATTGAAAAGTTTGGGCTTTATCTGGTGAACGTTAGAATGCCCAGAAGAGTATTATAAGTTCTTCCTCTCTATGAGCTCTTCTTGTCTGGAGAAATGCAGCTTTCGGGAAGATTAATAAGGTTTCAGTGTACAGAATGGATTGGAAACCAAGAACCAGTGGCCAAGGAGGTGGAGCGATACAGACACTGAATAGTTTCTTCTTACTGTGACTGTTATAAAAGGTTGTTGGCGATTCTTCATGTATCTTTAGAGCACAGAAAAAGAGGAAGTATTATGCTTCTCTCAGGACCCCTGTGGGCTGAGCATAGTGTAGGCAAGAAACTTAACTGGGAATTAGGAGCTGATGTCATTATAGAGTTTCTATGTTAGTGAGGGCTTCATGCCTCCATGCTATCATTGCTGTTATTCTATCAAGCTGGAATGCCATCATCCTCATTCTCCCCCACCTGAAATCCTTCTTATTCTTTAGGCCCTTTTCCTCACAGTCACCTTCCCTAATCTGCTAATTCAAGTTAAGGTCCTCATCCTCTGGCCTGCCACAGAAATCATTTCTCCAACAGGTCCTTACTCCGCTGTGCCTTATATTATGTCTATCTCCCACTAGAAACTGGTCTCCAAAAGTAAAGGAACCATGGTGGACCCAACTTTGTGTGCCCCACAGTGCCCCACAGATCCATGGCTTTGTCCTTAGATGAGAATGAATTTTGTGTAGCATGTACTATGAGATATGTTTCTGAAATGAAGGCAGAGTTTTGCCTGTGTTCTTGGTAGCTGAGAAACCCTTAGATGTGGTATTTCATTTATGCACAGTGGTCACAACATTGCAAAAATATAAATTATTGCAGTTAAAGGTATGAAAATCATATACTCTGTGTTTAACACCTACCAGTTTCCAACCTACTGGGCAGCCTTGAATGACTTGCATGGCTATTCTCTTTTCTGAATGTTAACTAAACACCAAGATAATAGGGTAAACGTTTAAGGGAGTGGTTCGGAGCCGTATCCCACCTATTCAAGCTCCCTGCTTCTTGGGAGATAAAATGACATGTAATTTCACTGTGTGGGACTAGCATGGTTTACAGTAAATGGTGTGCATGATTTGGAAAGGTTCATTAGTCACATCTAACGACTTGACTACACCCTTCAAAGCATGACTGATTGACTCATTCAGGGAAATGAATTGGTACACAGGAGTGGGTTCATGACTCAGATGGTATAAATACCTTTTACAGGTTTTTAGCAGAGGAAAGGGAGCAACAGAGGTAATTACTCTGGACTTGGGTTTACATAGTCTTTCATATAAGTATGGTGCTTTAAAGCACTTTGCTCCTCCAATACAATCACCTGCCACTTAAATACACCTGCCCCTTCTGGGTGGAGTGGAAATGAATGTAGACTCTAATATGAGGTTAGCTACACAGCAGAAGCCCGTTACTATACTCATTTTCCTCTTGGATTCAGAGATCCTCTTTTTTTTTTTCTTTTAATGAGATGGAGTTTCACTCTTGTTGCTCAGGCTGAAGTGCAATGGCATGATCTCGGCTCACTGCAACCTCTGCCTCCTGGGTTCAAGCGATTCTCCTGCATCAGCCTTCTAAGTAGCTGAGATTACAGGTGCCCACCACCATGCCCGGCTAATTTTTGTATTTTGTATTTTCAGTAGAGACGTGTTTCACCATGTTGGCCGGGCTGGTCTGGAACTCCTGGCCTCAGGTGATCCACCCGCCTCGGCCTCCAAAAGTGCTGGGATTACAGGCGTGAGCTACCGCACCCGGCCTGATCCTAACTCTTTCATATAAGATGAGGAAAATGGCATTGTGCAACACTATACAACTGTTTTTGGACTTGTTTCCCAGGGCTTGACAAATCTAAACCAGAAAAGACTCTTAAATTGCAAGGCTGAGACTGTGGAACACCCTGATGATTGGAGATAGAGACTAGAGTTCAAAATTTCATCCTCTCTCAAGGGAAGGGAGAGGAGGGGGCGGTCTACTTTCTGTTTCTCCTGTCTGCTGTGGGAGGACTGCTCCTCTTCCTTTGTTCTCAAATCTGGGTTGTCTGGGGAAGCAGGCTATATATGAGCCCAGAAAATCCCACTGTGGACTGTTTTTTGGAAGCAGTTAACGTCTGGTGTTCTCAACTCTCTCACTATCATAAACACGATGGTTGTGGGCAGTTAGGTCATCTGTGGAAACAGAATAGGAGGTTGAGGGAACAGGTGCTGACCTTATCTCTGCAACTTGGCAAAGGTGGTGGTGCCTCATAGTGAGAAGACCCTCGACATTCATTTGGTTCACATCAGCCCAAACACCATTTTGTCCTCAGTTTAACAGAATAAATGGAACAACTGCTACTGCTTTTGGAGAGCCATTACTGCCGGGATCCTGATTTAAAGTGTTATATGCAAATGATTTTCCCCTCTGGCTTTATTAAGGTAAAATTTACAAATAAAAATTGTATGTTTAAGGTGTGCAATGTGATGATTTGATACACATATACATTGTGAAACAATCACCACAATCAAGCTGATTAACAACACCTCACACAATTGCTGTTTTGTTGTGTGTGCAGAGAATACTTAAGGCCTACTCTCAGAAAATTTTAAGTATACCATACAGTATTATTAACTCTAGTCACCATGCCGTACATTAAATCTACATAACTTATTCATCTTATAAATGAAAGTTTGTAGTCTTTGGTATGTTCAAATTATTTATTCCAGAGTGCTGTAAATAATTTATGGAAGATATTAACAAATATGGTCATTGTCATATTCTAAGCATTATTAGTTCATCTATTCATGCATGTATTCATTCAAGAAGTATTTTTTAAGGACCTGTGTGTGCCCAACACTCTTCTAGGTGCTGGGGATATAGTAGAGAACACATAAGGACTTAGCCCATATGAACCTTGAAGTGTACAGATTAGAAATCAAAGGCAGATGAACGGTAGTCTAGTCTGACTTCTTATTTCACAAATGGGGAATCTGAGCCCTCCCATCCTTTGGGAATTGTAATTGTGGATAAGAAACAGTAAGGTGGGCAGCACGCAGGTGTCATGGGGAACCCAGCCAGTGACAAAGTACGGGAAGGAGTCAAACTGAAGAATCATTTCCTCTAGACTAAGTCAAGTTTAGAATAAATAGGAGGCATCTCCTCTTACCTGTATTGCCACCAAGTCCTTTTTCACAGCAGAAAGGGGCAAATTGTATGTTGATGTTAATACTAATGCTCGAATTTATGTATATATATATTGTTTGTTTTTGAGACACAGTTTCACTTTGCCCAGGCTGTAGTTGCAGTGGTGCGATCTCGGCTCACTGCAACCTCCGCCTCCCAGGTTCAAGCCTCAGCCTCCCAAGTAGTGGGATTACAGGCACATGCCACCACGCCCAGCTAATTTTTGTGTTTTTGGTAGAGGTGGGGTTTCACCATGTTGGCTGGGCTTGTCTAGAACTCCTGACCTCAGGTGATCTGCCCACCTTGGCCTTCAAAAGTGCTTGGATTACGGGTGTGAGCCACCATGCCTGGCCTCAAATGATATTTGAATAGTGTCTATTAAGTTGTTATTAGAAATATAGCTAAGTGCTTTTATCTATATTATTTTATTTAATCTTCAACCATCCTGTGGAATTATAATCCTCATTTTACAGATGGGGCACTGAGTCTAAGAGACTTTAAATAATCTGGCAAATAAATTATGAAGCCATGCCTTGGAGGCAGGGTTTCTTTTTTTTTTTTTTTTTTTTTTTTTTTTTGAGACGGAGTCTCACTCTGCTGCCCAGGCTGGAGTGCAGTGGCTGGATCTCAGCTCACTGCAAGCTCTGCCTCCCGGGTTTACGCCATTCTCCTGCCTCAGCCTCCCGAGGAGCTGGGACTATAGGCGCCCGCCACCTCGCCTGGCTTGTTTTTTGTATTTTTTAGTAGAGACGGGGTTTCACCGTGTTAGCCAGGATGGTCTCGATCTCCTGACCTTGTGATCCGCCCGTCTCAGCCTCCCAAAGTGCTGGGATTACAGGCTTGAGCCACCGCGCCCAGCCTGGAGGCAGGGTTTCTGATGCCAAGCCCTGTGCTGTTGGCATCCTATGGTACAGTACTCCTACCACCCAGACATTGATAATTCATTTTCTTGCCAGTTCTTCAGGGCATGGCACTTTGATAGGTCGTATAACAACACAGATCTCAAAAAACAGAACTTGCCTTCCAATAACCTGAGAATTGCAATAGAGTGTGATAAATGCCATGGCATAGGTGTGCCCAAGGTGTATGGGCCTCAGAGGAGGCTCATTACCTTGGTTCGGAGGTAGTCAGAGAAAACTTCCTGAAGGAAGTGATGCC
The DNA here is from genome assembly GCF_001698545.2 of Rhinopithecus bieti. NCBI lineage: Eukaryota > Metazoa > Chordata > Mammalia > Primates > Cercopithecidae > Rhinopithecus > Rhinopithecus bieti. The sequence goes on along the minus strand of NW_016814955.1, from coordinate 676,633 downwards.
TGAAGCAGTTGAAACAGAACAGGGATCCTTCTTAGGGGCCTGTGGGCCCCTAAGCATGGAAATAGGGGGAAATCTTGAGTTCCTTCAAGGAAAATTTCAGGCACCTAGCTCGTCCTAAGAAGTAAATCAGCAACTTGATAACCAAGAAGGTAATGGTAGCTTAAAACAATAGACAAGAAAGTTAGAATCACAGATGTTTTGTTCCTTATAGAAACTGAAGATAACTTCTTAACATATGTCCCTGAATTGTTTTTCAGAAACCCAGATCCCCACCCAGTGGGTCCACTGCCATGGAGACCTCAGATAAGGGAGACTGAGGACCGAACCCTGACTGCTATTAGTTCTTTGTTCTAAATTTCTTCTTGAGGTACCTGGAGGAGATCGTGCCTTCCAGCCAGACCTAATCTTCCAGCCAGACCAATCCCAGATTTTCTGACAAACCTTCATCTCCCGAACCAACTGCAAATCTGAAAACTTTTGAATCCACGTTATGACCTGTGTGCCGCCCCACTTCAAGGTATCCTGCTGTTTTAGGTCAAACCAAAGTATAGCCTCCATATATTGATTTATGACTTTGCTTGTCACTTCTACCTCTCTGCCTTTAAAAACCCTTACTTGTATGCCATCGGGGAATTGAGGTCTTAAAGCATTAGCTGCCTGATTCTCCTTGCTTGGTGCCCTGCAGTAAATGCCTCATTTTCTCTTATTGCAACGCTGATGTCAGTGTCTGCCTTGGCTGCACCAGGCAAGTGGACCCCAGTTTGGTTCCATAACGCAGTTGCCAAGTGAGAAGTAGCCAGGTAAAGAAAGGAGGATGCAGGATGGCACAGACAGAGACCAGTGTGGGCAAAGGCATAGGGTTTTCAGCAAGTACAGTGCAATTAGGGAACTGTGAGTAGCACAGTGAGTGGGAAGACCGGGGTATGAAGAAGATGGATGCAGAATCGATTTTCAGTGAGTGGGCTGTTGGAGACCATGCTTTCAAATTAGTTTGATGGCCAAAAAGATTTTATTATACAGAATTTTTTCATGGCAACACAGCTGCCCTCAAGTCAGACTTTAGGATTGACCATTTTCTGGCTCCTCTGAAGAATGTGTCTGAGAGTGTCTGGTTATGAGATTCCCCAGTAGGATCAGATTCATCAACAATCAATTGTTGCCAGAGCCTCCGTTATCTTCCGGGGGCTTTTCTGATCTTCTTTTGGAAAGTTTTGCTTTGGAGTTGCAAGAAAGAAAACTGAATCCTCTGTGAAGTGGCAGCAAGCTGATTTCTAACAGGAAGTTTATGATCAATGACTTGTTGACACATATGTCTTGAAAGCAACATTTGTTTGTTTGATGTTTTCTGTTATTCACCATGGCCTATTCCTTTAGGACTCATGATGTCTAAAATGTATTCTAAAATATGCATGATTGAGCTTTTCAAACCTTCTAAAGCAGCGGGGGATGCTGAATCTTTGCATCCACCCGGGTGAATAAACCGGACTGTAGAAGCTGACTTTGCTGCATCTGAAAAGTGCATTCAGACTTAACCCTAGCAGTGGAAGTGCACTGTAACCTCAAACTCCTGGGCTCAAGCAATCCTCCTGCCTCAGCCACCCGAGTAGCACTTCCAGAGCTTCTCAGGAAGGTGGAAGGAAGACTAAAATGACTTCAGGGTCATCCACTCATTTCCTTTTATGACCGTAGAGGCACTTGCCTGATAAGTCTTCATAGAAAATAGCCTATCAAACAGGTGCCAGGAGGTAAATCATCTTAATTGATCCTAGTCACATGGGAGGGGTTGCTGTTTTTGTTACGGCTTTCTTCTTATATTTTTGATACTTGCATTGGGTGACTATGGGGACTACATATGTAGGCAAATATACTCTGCATTTTGGTTATGTTTCTGCCACATAGTGCATAATTCTGGAAGTATTCCTTTAAACCCTTATTGCCTGGATTATCTCAACTGAAAGATGAGGATAATATAATGGAGTCATTTTACAAGATTAATTTTAAAAGGTCAAACAAAAGTCATTCTTTAGGTGAGGGACATTCTTGGGTTGGAGCAGCTTTGCTGTTAGTCCTGCATTCTTTTATTACTATGATGCTGTTTCCTTTATCTTCTTGTCCTTAAAACATTTATTCAATATATCAGCAAGGATTAAGTGAGCCTGCATACGACATAAAACCCCCAAGTGATAGAAGATTAAATAAGACAGGATTTAATTTCTCTGTCATGTAAGTGAAGTATCAGAGTAGGCATTGAGGTTCCACAGGCATCTGGAACATAGGTGTCTTCTTTCTATCCCACTCTTCTAGTCCATGATTTTCATTCTTAAGATCACCTTAGAATCCAAGATGGCTGCTGGGGGACTGGGCATTACATCTGTGATGCAGGCCAGAAACAAGAGGAAAGACGGAACGGCAAATAACAGTTCTACCCTACTGAGACAATTCCCAACAAAGCAGGATTCCCAGGAGCCCCAAATTATTCTTCCATTTTGTTTCATTGGGCAGAACTTAGACATGTGACCATACTCAGCAGCTAGAGGTCCTGGGAATGTGGCTTTTAGCTGTCTATTTTGCCTCCCAAAATAATACTAAGGAGGAAGGGGAAAAATGTATGTAGGAATAGGGAACTAGCATTCTTTACTGTAGTCTGTTCCTTTGGTACCCAGACACTCATTTTTCCTACACACTCACTCTAGACAAACCTACAAGGAAATGAGAAATTTAGAATTGAATACATACTAGGTTAGATTTTGAGGGCAATAGCAATTGTTATTACTGTTATTATTATATTTTGAGACAGAGTTTTGCTCTTTTTGCCCAGGTTGAAGTGCAGTGGCACAATCTTGGCTCACTACAACCTCTACCTCCCAGGTTCAAGTGATTTTCCTGCCTCAGCATCCTGAGTAGCTGGGATTACAGGTGCCCACCACCATACCTGGCTAATTTTTGCATTTTTAGTAGAGATGGGGTTTCACCATGTTGGTCAGGCTGGTCTTGAACTCCTGACCTCAGGTGATCTGCCAGCCTCGTCAGTTATTATTGAAATATGAGATATTGATAGTTCTTGTTACCTGTGGCAAAAGAGTTACTTGAATTATCACCTGTGTAAATCTTTGTGAGTAAGTGGCTATTTATTGCAAGAAATATTTATGGAGGAAACATGATGAATATAAGACCTGTGGGTTTGGCTTACTTCTTCAAAGTGTCCTGGAGAAAGTAAGGAAAGAAAGTAACAGGCTCAACTTTAAATTCTCAGCTCAGTAGATGACAACAATACCAAGAAATTTCTAATATTATCCTGGAAGAATTCTAAAAATATTTTATAGTAAAGGATTTATGTAGCTGAAAATCATATCCAGAGTCTAATCCTATGAGTTGCTCAATTACAATATAGGTTGAATTCAGTCTTGCCAGGTCTCTCAAGTAAAGATAAGGGCACTGATAGGGAAGAGTAGGACCCTTAGGATTGGAATGTGGACAATTGGGATGAGCTGATGACTGAGAACCCCAAACTCATAAACTTTACTTTTAGTACCAATTACTGTATTATTCAAGATTCTTAGTTGTAGGCAACAGAATACAGATTGGCTAATAAGCATGACCTGGAAGTTGCACTACTTATGTTCACATCCCATTTGCCATAACCTAGTCACATGATCACACCTAGTTGCTAGGGATTGTGGGAAATGTGGTCTTTAGCTAGATAGCTGTGTACCCAGATAAAACTTTTATACTAGAGAAAGAGAGAATGAATACTGGGAAGACAATCAGTAGTGTTTATGTTAACTAAGATGAGGAATGCAAGAAGAGGAATGAGTTAAGTTGGGAGGCTGTGAGGAGGAAGAAAATAAGTTTGGCTTGGGAAGCGTTAAGTTAAAATGCTTGTGGGACATCTACTATGACATGTTCAGTAAGATGGTTAGGGAAAAGGAATCTTGCCTAGGGAGAGTTTAGAATAAGCAAAGAAGGCCAATGTTTGAGACTGAAGTGGAGGAAGAGGAGTCTCTTGAAGAAACCAGGAAAGAGCAGACAGAAAAGTTGGAGGAGACTTAGAAGAAGGCAGTGTTTCAGAAGTCTCTTGACTTCTTAATGAAGCTTAATGAAGTAGACTGTTATTAATTAATTAATTAGCTTATTTTTTTGAGACAGAGTTTCACTCTTGTTGACCAGGCTGGAGTACAATGGTGCAATCTTGGCTCACTGCAACCTCTGCCTCCTGCATTCAAACGATTCTCCTCTCTCAGCCTCCTGAGTAGCTGGGGTTTACAGGCATGTGCTACAATGCCTGGCTAGTTTTGTATTTTTAATAGAGATGGGGTTTCACCATGTTGGTCAGGCTGGTCTCGAACTCCTGACCTCAGGTGATCCGCTCACCTCGGCCTCCCAAAGTGCTGGGATTATAGGCGTGAGCCACCATGCTGGCCCGATACTGTTGTAAAGAATGACATGCTGCTAAGAGGACAAGTGAGAGACTGAGAAAAGGTCATTTGATTTGTCCATTGTTTACTCAGTGGAGTGGTGGGGAACTGAAGACAAATTATAGTGTGCTTAGTTGTGGATACGAGGTGAAGTGGTGGTGTGAAGGGTAGAGAGGCAGCCAAAATAGGGCAGCAGGTCAGTTGAAAGAAAGCTTATTTTGGGCACAGAAACTCTTGATCATGTCTGTAGGCAGATGGCATAGATCTAAGGTAGGAGAGATTAAAGTTCAGAGAAGAGAATGGAAACTATTGGCGTGATATTTGTGCTGTGGATGGGTTGATATGAAGACACAGTGGGATGGGTCATTGAGAGGAGTAGGGCTGCCTCTTTGGGACAGGAAGGAAGATAACAATATTGGTAAAGGAGATAAAGATACATTAAAAACTTGCAAACAAATTCAACAAGTCTTTTCAAGTAATTTCTACTATGATTTGAATTGTGGAGCTTGGTGCTATGCATTTTCAGTGTTTATTAGGCACTCAGATATACATGGAGACCTAGGTTTAAGCAGCTCAATTCCCCAGCACAAGCTCCAGCTTTGAGCTAAGGATGATCTTCTGTCTTGAAGCTCTGCAAGCAGGATATTTATAAAAGGAGAAGCGAGGGACATCTCAGAACAAATTCCAGCATGTACAAAAGGGCAGAAGCAACAGCCATGAGTGTTTTTCATGAGGCATCTTGGTTTATCAGACCATAGCAGCTGGCCCTCAAAGGGCTTTGAGTGTCAGGGACTTACTGACCCTGAGGCTCCTCATGGAGACACAGTAAGGAAAAAATTGAGACCCTCCCAACAAATAATCTCAGCAATGGATTAAATTTATAAAATGGAACTTAAAAATTTTCTGGTGTAGATGGTAAAATAATTATTGGAGGCCATCAGAGAGTTTCTATGACTCACTGTTTAATGATTTCCAGTAGGATTACAAAGGATTTAAAAGTAAGCTTGAAGCTATTGAGAACAAATAGTGTGCCAAGAATATCAGAGTGGTTTGGGTTTGGACTCTATAAAAACTGTATTGTTAATTTAGAAAAAAATAAACCCACACTGGATTCCTGAGGCTCTGGAAGTCTGTTATTTTCCTAATGTTATTTGTCTTGTCTCAGCAAGATATTTGACATTCAGAAAAATGCTAAGCAGAGAGAGATAGCTGTCTAAAATCTTGTTGACCAGATCATTTTAGAAGAGTTTTGCAGAGTTGAGAAACAAAAACTTGTAGAGATTTGGGTGAGCTGCTGAGTATACAGGGGCAAGAAAAGCAGAGTAAGGTGTAAGGAAAGGAACAGAAATGGTGGCCCTTTCCCCAAACCCCTGATGCATAGTTTTTATTTATTTTATTTTATTTTGCAAAAAGGGCCATAATTATTTCCCTCTCTAAATCCATAACCCTTTGCAATGTAGCTGCAGCTACTGCCATGCAAAGATGATGTCTATTTCCTTGACCCCTGAATTGGCTGAACCTGTGACATGCTTTGGCCAATAGAATGCTAGGGAAGTGAACTAAGCCACTTTTGAGCTTAGTCTTCAAGGGGCCTTATGTACTTCTGCTCTTCCTCTTGGAACCGTGCGAGGCATCCAAGAACAAATCTAGGCTAGCCTGCAGGATGATGATGGGTCAGATAGCCCTGTAGCCTCTGTTGACCACCTGAGCCTCAGAAATAGAGCCACCTAGCTAGGAAGCAGCATGACTGGAACCCAGCGGAACCCAACCCAAATTGCTGACCAATCCACAGAACTATGAACTAAATAAATGGCTGTTGTTTTAAGCCACTAGGATTTGGAGTGGTGATTACATGCTGAAAGCTAACTAATACACAACTTTGGGCTGGGTAAGATGATGAAGTAGGGGAAGAGTACAGAAGATGAGAGATGGAACTTGGGAAAACATGCCATCATGAATTGTGCTCTGATATAAACATAGAAGCAAAATTAAAATTGACTGCAGCACTGCAGAACAATTCCTGTAACTGTGTGTGTGTCTCCAGGCTTCTCCCTCCTCCACCTTCTAGTATCAAGTACCCTCTCTTCCTCCAGCACACATAATGAACTGTATATTGTTCAATCAATCTGTCTTTTCACATGGGCCCATTTGGGTTTGTCTCAGAGATACTAAAAAAGAAAGAAAGAAAAGACAAAAGGCTTCTGTTTCAAGCAATCTTTTTTTCTGGAAGGCTTTTTGAAGTTTGTGGTCAAATTATAACTCGGTAAGAAGCTGGTGGCTCAGCAACCTCGGTGGTGGTAGGTACTTTTAATTATTCATCAGTATTTATTTGGGAAATTTTGTTTCTTTTTTTTCTAGTCTTCTATCAGAGACTCAATTTATGCCACTCAAATCCTTCCAAGGCAATTCATGATTCTTTGAAAGAAACAGGCTTTCTCTTACCCATTTTTCTGCTCAGCATGTTTTATAAAAATTATTGAGACACTTCTGTTAGCTTAAGGTCCATCTCCCTCCCTTTATTAACCAGGAGCTTTGCAGGAGACAGTGCTGATGTGAAGTGCTTTCCAACTACCCCATCAGCCAAGGGTTCTGAAGGCTCCTCCCAAGAATGGGGCTCCCTGCTTCTCTTGATATCCTTATTAGAGGCCACTGTGGGAAACAGAAGCTCTGTGGAGCCTTTCATTCCATGAGTTAAGATGGGAGGCTGTGAGGAGGAAGAAAATATGTTTGGCTTGGGAAGTGTTAAGTTAAAATGCTTGTGGGACATCTAGTATGACATGTTCGGTAAGATGGATAGGGAAAAGGAAACTTGCCTACGGAGAGTTTAGAATAAGCAAAGAAGGCCAACGTTTGAGAATGAAGTTGGGGAAGAGGAGGCCTCAAAGCCCCAACAAAGCCCAGGCAGTCAGAGAGCAGCACTGGCGTTTTCAAAGCACTCCACCATCATTAACTGGTTAAGTTATAACAGGGCTTTGGGAATTAGATATGCCTTTGCCCCACTTTTTCTCATTTGAAGATGTTTGTTAAGATAGATGGAGGGGGATTATCTGCCTCTCAGAAACAGCTTTTGTGGGTGAGGTGGCAAGCTATGGGTTTCCCAGTCAGACAGCCTGGGATGGAGTCCTGGCTGCTCCTCAATGGGGATTGAACACTGGGCAAATGACTCAGCCTCTCTGAGATGCAGATTCCTGATGTGTAAGTGGGTACTTATGCACTTTAGAGAGTTGTGTGAGATTTTAAAAATGAGATTATATGTGTATGTAAAGATGCCTGGTACATGATATACTGTATACATAACTCATGGCAACTACTGTCATTGTGAAGAATAATGCAAGGGGCTTGGATCTTCTGTTAAGATACATCATAGTTTTCTGTATTACTTAGGCAAAACCAATTTGAGCCCTAGTCCTAGAGAGCTCACATTGCTGCCCCTCTTCCTGTCTCCCAATCCCATCCACAGTTCTGATGAATGATCCCCTCCCATTTCCGACTTCTTTGCTTTGGGTAAGGGGTTTCTTCTCTTTCACCCTTGCCAAGGAACCCTTTCTCCATTCCTGATTCAGGCAATCCATTATCATGGCCTCCATTAGTTTTCTTGGTTTCCATTTCACTGTGGACAGGCCTGACGTTTAGAACTCAAAAAGTGAAGAAATCCTCTCCTCCTGGCCACTCTTTTTTTTCTTTTTCTTTTTCTTTGAGACAGGGTCTCACTGTCACCCAGGCTGGAGTACAGTAGAGGGATCTTGGCTTACTGCAATCTCTGCCTGCCAGGCTCAAGGGAACCTCCCACTTCAACCTCCTGAGTAGTTGGGATTACAGGCGAATGCTACCATGTACAGCTATTTTTTGTATTTTTTGTAGAGATAGGGTTTCATGTGGTGTAACCCAGGCTGCTCGAACTCCTGGGCTTAAGCCATCCACCAGCCTCGGCCTCCCAAAGTGCTGGAATTAGAGGCATGAGCCACTGCTTGGGGCCCTGAAAATCAGTGTTACTGCTATGAGCACATAACTTGCCTCACTGACATTGACAAGTTGTGCAAGCCTTCCTAATCTTTCCTACAGTGTGGAATGCCGAGAAAATGATAACATTTGTAGACAAACTTGGGTAACAGATGAGGTTACTTACGGATAGAGCTCTGTCCAGCTGCCCTGAGGACTGAACATTGTCTAGGGCACATTTCTAAGGTGGGCTGGGTGTTGCTGATCAGTTGAATGAGTAGCTTCATTCAATAGATTTTTATTCATGACTGTGTTAGCCCTAGTTACATAATGATGGACAGAACTCATTTCCTATCCCCCCAGCAGCTGTATTCCCTTAGTACACATGTTAACAGAGATGTCTAGGTGGTAAAATGTAGTAGAAAGAAATTGTTTTTTATGGAATCTGTCAGTCTTGAGTTCAATTCTGGTTCACCCATTTGCTAGCTAATGTGAACTTGAGCAAATTACTGAACTTCTCTGATTTTTAGTTTCCTTTTCTTTTTCTTTCTTTCTTTTTTCTTTTTTTGAGACAGAGTCTTGCTCTGTCACCCAGGCTGGAGTGCAGTGGCTCAATCCTGGCTCACTGCAACCTCCACCTCCCGGAGTCAAGTGATTCTCCTGCCTCAGCCTCCCAAGTAGCTGGGACTACAGACACAAGCCACCACACCCAGCTAATTTTTGTATTTTTAGTAGAGACGGGGTTTTGCCATATTAGCCAGGCTGGTCTTGAACTCCTGACCGTAAGTGATCTGCCCGCCTTGGCCTCCCAAAGTGCTGGGATTACAGACGTAAGCTACCATGCTTGGCCAAATTTCTTATTTAGTAAAATGGAGGCTATAAATCTTCCTGCAGGCTTGAAGGTAGGAAAGAGGAGGAGTTTAATGAGAAATGTTAATTTTCATCCCTATTTATAAATAGGGACATTTATCTGCAAATGACCAGTTGAGTTCTCTCCAAAAATTACTGAACACATTCTGAAGGCCTAGGGCAATTTTCGTCTTGACTGTATTAGAATATAAATGGTATATCATCCCTGACTCCAATTCAGAGAAATATTTGTGATTACCTACCAGAATTATAGATTTCCTCATTCACTTATTAATAGAAATAAGTACTGCATCCTCTTTATATGTCAAGATGATGTGCTCGGCTTTGAGAATGTCATAGTTTGTGTTACAGTAGGGTCTCCATGGATCAGCTCATCAGCTGGACAACCAAAAACTGGAACTTAGCTGTTTAATTTTCTTTGTGCTTTCCTTAAGTCATGCTGTGATACTATTCATTACAGGAGATAAAAGGATAAATAAGATACACCCCTGCACTTCTGTGAACTGAGAACCTGACTAAATTAAGGTATTAAACAACTACTTTGATGAATTAAGTCAGCAGCACTAACTTCTCTAGTATTAGGGAGGTTTTTTTTTTTTTTTTTTTTTTTTTTTTTACATATCTCAAGTTAAAATTAATAATATTATGAATTTAGAATGACCCTAAATATTTCCCCAAATTTTAAAATAAGTCATCTGACTTCCAGTTGCAAATGGCCAGATTATCTCTCCCAGGGCTTGGTATTCTTACATCCATCTGTTTCTCTATCTCTCTGCACACACAGACTTAAACACAGACACACACGGGCTAGTGCTAAAGGTCACATCTAAAACATTTGCAGTGAGAAGAGGAAAAATAGATGAAATACATGTGTTTTGTTTTTTTAGACCACTATCTTGAAGGCCAGTTCTTTAAGAGAAGTCCACTGATTTGCTCAGTCAGAGAATTCCAAAAGTTTTGTAGGTTGCTCAAGATCTGTGTTAAACAAATCCTCTTTCTGTTCTGTTCAAGGCAGAGATTTTATTTACAGTAACAATTTGCCTGAAGTCAGATAGAACTAATAGAAGCATAAGGCTTTAACTTGCAAACTGTTCTTTTCTTTTACAGATAGTAATTGGCATTTGGCCTTTATATATGAAAACTTGGGACTTTCTCTATATTTTCATACTCCAATAAACTGAATATATAATATCTCCCCAAGAAAAAATAAGCTGATTTGGGGTTTTTTATGGTTTCAGATGAAGCATAATAGCATGAGACCAAAAACTATAGATCTTATCTTTTCTATATTGAATTGATGAAGACTCAAGTGAGATAATTCTTAATTTATATGATGGCAACAAAGGTTTACATAGGAAATAATATCTTGGTTTTCTCTTCTTTAAAATGTGGGCAAGCTAATTAAATGTGTTGTGTAAGACATTTAAAACAATGTTTGACAGATAGTAAGTATTCAATAAATGTTAAGTATTTGTTATGAGAAAGTATTTTCTTTTTTTTTTTTTTTTGAGACGGAGTTTATCTCTTGTTGCCCAGGCTGGAGTGCAATGGCGCAATCTTGGCTCACTGCAACCTCCACCTCCCGGATTCAAGCGATTCTCCTGCCTCAGCCTCCAAGTAGCTGGAATTATAGGCATGGATTACCACACCCGGCTAATTTTGTATTTTAGTAGAGACAGGGTTTTGCCGTGTTGGCCAGGCTGTTAAATTCCNTATTTTCTTTTTTTTTTTTTTGAGACGGAGTTTATCTCTTGTTGCCCAGGCTGGAGTGCAATGGCGCAATCTTGGCTCACTGCAACCTCCACCTCCCGGATTCAAGCGATTCTCCTGCCTCAGCCTCCAAGTAGCTGGAATTATAGGCATGGATTACCACACCCGGCTAATTTTGTATTTTTAGTAGAGACGGGGTTTCTCCATGTTGGTCAGGCTGGTCTCAAACTCCCGACCTCAGGTGATCCGCCCACCTCAGCCTCTCAAAGTGCTAGTATTACAGGCATGAGCCACTGTGCCCCGGCCAAGAAAATATTTTCAAAAGTATAAATCTTTTTTTTTTTTTTTGAAACAGAATTGCTCTTGTTGCCCAGGCAGGAGTGCAGTGGCTCAATCTCGGCTCACTGCAACCTCCGCCTCCCAGGTTCAAGCGATTCTCCTGCCTCAGCCTCCCTAGTAGCTGGGATTATAGGCATGTGCCACCACGCCCAGCTAATTTTGTATTTTTAGTAGAAACAGGGTTTCTCCATGTAGGTCTGGTTTCGAACTCCTGACCTCAGGTGATCCCCCACCACCGCCTTGGTCTCCCAAATTGCTGGGATTACAGGGACGAGCACCGCGCCAGGCCCAAAAGTACAAATCTTTATAAAATAAAAGATACTGTTTTATGGATAACCGCTATTGAGGAAAGGTTTTATACATTTTATGATGTTTTATATCACACATCTTTCAGTGATTAATGAAGTGAAACTACAGTCCTTCTGACTGCATTTGCAACAGAGATACTAGTTTCTCAGTTGGCTTCGAAGAGCCAACATTACGTTTTTGAACGTATGATAAGAAATATGTTTGGAACAAACAGCTGATGGTATCACCAGTGGTACATCATCTCAAAAGCACAGGTGTGGCAGGGTGTGGTGGCTCATGCCTGTAATCCCAGCACTTTGGGAGGCTGAGGCGGGCTGATCACCTGAGGTCAGGAGTTTAAGACCAGCATGACCAACATGGTGAAACCCCTTCTCTACTAAAAATACAAAAATTAGCCGGGCGTGGTTGCGCGTGCCTGTAGTCCCAGCTACTCAGGAGGTTGAGGCAGGAGAATCGCTTGAACCCAGGAGGTGGAGGTTGCAGTGAGCCAAGATCACACCATTGCACTCCAGCCTGGGCAACAGAGTGAGACTCCATCTAAAAAAAAACAGCACAGGTGTAGAAAAACAAAATAGTTCAAAGTCAGCTTGGTTTCTAAGGTTTCTCTTGCTTTTGTCTTATCATCTGGTGTGTCCCCCTGCTTTAGCCCAAGGCCAAGCGTGCTGATAAAGGGAAGCAGGTTTATTGGCCCACATTCAGAGATGGGGCCATAAAGGAAAAACATCCAGTGTAGAGAAATTTGAATTATAAGTGCATGAGTGTTTTAGTATGTCATGTAACATAATTCTTGGATTTAAAAAAAATTCCAGAAGGTTGAGGCAGAATGGTATTCTGTGGTGTTTGTGTGCATTTAATGGTGGAGTGGGTGGGTGACAGAGAGTACAGAGACTCATGAATTTCAGACAACATATGAACAGGACTGCTTTCCCAGGGCTGATGGACATTTGACAGATTGGTAAATATCACTGTACTAAAATACATTCAATCCAAGCATTTGTGAAAAGGAAAATGCAGTAATTCCAGCAAATAAAAGAAGTACATATTTAATGCTTGGGAACTTCTAATTAACTTCAAGGAGTCTAAGGGATTTCTTAGGAAAAAAAAAATTAGATAACTACAGTTTGTCATAGCTGTGTAAGATAACATTGAAGCCGGGTGTGGTGGCTCAAGCCTGTATGTAATTCCAGCAGTTTGGGCGGCCAAGGTGGGTGAATCACTTGAGGTCAGGAGTTCGAGACCAGCCTGACTAACATGGTGAAACCCCGTCTCTACTAAAAATACAAAAATTAGCTGGGCGTGGTGGTACATGCCTGTAATCCCAGCTACTTGGGAGGCTGAGGCAGGAGAATCGCTTGAACCTGGGAGGCCGAAGTTGCAGTTAGCTGAGATTGTGCCATTGCACTCCAGCCTGGGTGACAGAGCGAGACTCCGTCTCAAACAAAACAAAAGCAAAACAAACCAATACTGAGTTTCAGCAATGGAAAGTCAAATTGGTACAAAATTCTTCACCACCACCATCATCATCATCATCATCATCATCATCATCATCATCATCAACTGTGTTATCACATCAAGGGTCAGGTTCTTCTCTAGGTTGTCTCTTGGCTGTTTCCAGTTTCTTCCCTTATTTTTTCTCTCCTTTAGAGGACATCTGTTTGGATGTCACAAAGTCACAGTGAGAGGAAACTAGAGAGAGAAGAGGAAGAGAGAAAGAGTGAGCTAAACAGTTTCTAGAGCCTTGAGAAAAGCTTTGGGAGCATGTTTCTGCCGGCCTTAATGTACTCTTGAGAGTTGAACGAGTTTTGTGATTATGTCTGTTACAGTGAGATCTGAACTACATTTAACCTCTGTTGTCTCCTCAGACATAGTGAGCTCTGCATAGATATTTTTTAGTGGATTAAGCAAGGAGTCACAATTGTTTGAATTCATAGTGTGAATAAAAATGAAACTTCGGCAATTCAGGGCAAGTTGAACTTGAAAGACCTGAAGAAGTTACCTCACTCTAAGATTCGATGAGTCTTTAGATTCCAGCCATTAGACAGCACTCCCTGAATTCTGTTTCCTGTGTTAGGAGTCAGAAAATGACTTCAAGTCCCAGTTTAGCCATGAAGTGGCCTTGTCACCTTGGCAAGTCTCTGCTTTCTCCCTGTAAAATGAGGAGTGTAGATTAGATTGGTGCTCTTCCAGCTCTCATATTCTGCATGACTGTATGAAGAGTGAGTTCCACCACCCTTGCCTGATGGAGAGAGAGCCATGGAAATAGATGCCTCTTCATTGATATTCAAAGGCATTCATGAAAGTGTATCGCTCCCTAGCTTGGATTGGACTATAAATACTAAAAATAGAGAGTAGATTTTTCTCTCTGCTATATGTACCTTGGTCCCTGACCCTGGGGACAACCTCATTAATCTTTATTATTTAAGAACTTTGAGTGTTCCTCAGTGTATGTTACCATGTTACCAGGCTCTTGTTCTCATGTTTTTTTTTGTTTGTTTGTTTTTTGTTTGTTTTTTTTTATTATTCATTCTGACATTTATTGCACAGTCATGATGTATTAGGAACCATGCATGAGGCACTAAGGTGGTTACAAAGATGAACAAGACATGATCTTTGTTCTAGAGAAGAATGGGAAAAGAGTACCTTAAAAACAACATATGACATTACAATCTATTAAGGACTACAAAAGTGGTAATGTGGAGTGTCTTAATACATTGGTAAAATAAGTCAATGTCCAATTTCTTCCAGTGCTGTGTGAAATTCTGAAAATCAAATTTACTTATATAAGCAATATGGACCCACAACAAAATAAATGTTTGTGTACACATTACACGTATACATAAATCTCAATTCTGTTACATATCAATTTCTCAAAAGTATATTTCCAAGTCTTTTTTTCCTTCTGAGTATTCTGTCTTACACAAACCACACAAAATAAAATACAATATTTGGCATGATCTAGCACCCAGAACACTGCCTGAAACATATTGGGTATTTGGTAAGTATTTATCGGATGACAGTGATTTCACTTTATCTAGCTTGCTGGTATTTACTTCAGAAGCCAAATCTCAAAGGCAACAGAAGCATCTACTTCAGATCTTTCACCATTTGTAGTTCCTCCTACTATCACTAGGCAAATTTGAAAGAAAACTCTTATTTCAAAAGTCACACAGATAAGGAGGGACCATTGTATATTCATTTGCATCTTAAATTAGCAAAGTCTT
>NW_016814955.1:643594-660396 GCF_001698545.2 Rhinopithecus bieti | reverse complement strand
CTTGAGCTGCTGTGAGCTCCACCCAGTTCGAGCTTCCCAGCGGCTTTGTTTACCTACTTAAGCCTCAGCAATGGCGGGCACCCCTCCCCCAGCCTCGCTGCTGCCTTGTGGTTAGATTGCAGACTGCTGTGTTAGGAATGAGGGAGGCTCTGTGGGCGTGGGACCCTCCGGGCCAGGTGTGGGTTATAATCTCCTGGTGTGCCCATTTGCTTAAAGCGCAGTATTGGGGTGGGAGTTACCCAATTTTCCAGGTGTTGTGTGTCTCAGTTCCCCTGGCTAGGAAATGGGATTCCCTTCCCCTTGTGCTTCCCAGGTGAGGCGATGCCTAGCCCTGCTTCAGCTCTTGCTGGTCGGGCTGCAGCAACTGACCAGCACCGATTGTCCGGCACTCCCTAGTGAGATGACCCCAGTACCTCAGTTGAAAATGCAGAAATCACCAGTCTTCTGTGTCGCTCGCGCTGGGAGTTGGAGACTGGAGCTGTTCCTATTCGGCCATCTTGTTCCCTCCGAGACTACTTTCTTATCTGGGTGAATCGCGGCGGCTGCATGAACCTGGGGAGACTGCGAGGTGCAGTCTGTGCTGCGAAGTCCGGACTGTTCTCATGTTTTAAATGTGGTACTGTGCACTTTGTGAGAATAACAAATAGGGGAAATATATGCAGTGTATGGATAGGAAGTGGTGTCCTTAGCAATGGTTGCAGTAAACAAAATACATCACAGAATGTGGATTTTCCCCTATTTTGATTACTCCAAAATTTAGTCCCTAGCCTGTACATCGTCTTTTCTTCTATATTGTAAGGCAGTACAGAATCATGCACTCTCTTTTTTTCTTTTTTTAAGATTAGTCACATGCAGTAGTGAGATGGGAGGAAAGAGTAGAACAAGGAGTTTGATCTATAATTGTGAACAGCCAATTGAGATAACTCACTACCTTTGGACCAGCCTCTCTGAAAAATCTGTTGTAATTTGGAGGGTGAGCTGGAATTCTACATATGTGCATCACATAGTGGGGCCTTCACTGCTGTTTGGGTGCTATATTAAAGCACATGTTTTTACCTGGCTTATTTCTTCCTTGGAACTGTTCAGAAATCTGAATGACCTGTAAAAGTTGTTTTTCTTTACCTTTCCTGGACTTCCACACCTTTATGCCTGTTTCTTCTTAATGTCATTTTGAAATACAAACATCCAAAACCATAGAAACCACAGTGTGTAAATGTTGAGGGAAATCAGATGTTTACTTGGAGCCATAAGGACTGGGAGAGAATGTGAGTCTTACTGTCATTCTATAAAGTAATTGCTAGCCCCTGGCTGCCCCCTTTGATCTCTTTTTCAAGCCAAGCTTTTGCAATATGAGATAATTATTTTAATTTTTTATTTTTCTGGGATGGAGAGGAGACTTAGCACAACTTGCTAGAATTAGTTTGCCAAGTCTATAAAGATCCAATATAGGCCGGGTGAGGTGGTTCACGCCTGTAATCCCAGCACTTTGGGAGGCCCTGGCAGGTCAATCACCTGAGGTCGAGAGTTTGAGGCCAGCCAGGCCAACATGGTGAAACCCTGTCTCTACTAAAAATACAAAAATTAGCTGGGCATGGTGGCGTATACCTGTAATCCCAGCTACTTGGGAGGCTGAGGAAGGAGAATTTGCTTGAACCTGGGAGGTGGAGGTTGCAGTGAGCTCAGATCACGCCATTGTACTCCAGCCTGGGTGACAGTCTTAAAAAAAAAAAATCCAATAACATAATATTCTGATATGACTTGGCATTGCCTAAGCTTGCCCTTCTTCAAATTAATTTAGTAAGAAACCAGAAGAGTTCCCAAGAACATTTTGGTTGAAGTTTGAACGTTCTGACTGAAGATTCTAGGGATAGTCTCTCCTGCCTAATTGCTTCAGGAATAGAAGCACAGTAGACTGAGAAAAACAATATTGCTGGTATATTCTGGGCAGTTATCCACCAAATAATATTGATCCTGATCCTTTTCTTAATTTTTCCCTTCTAAACTGCATAAGAGACAGAAGTCATGAAACAATTTTTTTTTTTTTTTTTTTTTTTTTTTTTTTTTTTTTTAGTAGAGACAGGGTTTCACCACATTGGCCAGGCCGTTCTCAAACTCCTGACCTCAAGTGATCCACATGTCTTGGCCTCCCAAAGTGCTGGGATTATAGGCGTGACCCACCGCACCTGGCCCACGAAACAATTTTAATGGCATTTCCTTAACCATTATTTTCTTTTAAGACATCATTACTAATGAACTGCACATCACCTCCTTTCTGGAGGAGGACGCTTCCTGTCACCATCCCATGCTTCTCTGCAGGAGAAGGAAAACACACCTGACCTCCATTGACTATGCATGTGCTTGTTTGGTCCAGGGAACTGAGATGTGCAACTTGCTTTCACATTCCTATAGAGTGCTCTGAATTTTTGCTTGTTGTTTTGTTTTGTTTTGTTGAGATAGTGTCTCTCTCTGTCATCTAGGCTGGAGTGCAGTGATGTGAACACAGCCCACTGCAGCCTCCTAGGTTCAAGTGGTCCTCCCACCTCAGCCTCTTGAGTAGCTGGGACTACAGGCATGCACGACCATGCCTGGCTAAGTTTTAAATTTTTTCTAGAGACAGGATTTCGGCATGTTTCTCAGGCTGGTCTCAAACTCCTGGGCTCAAGCAATCCTGCCACGGCCTTCCAAAGTGCTAGGATTATGGTGGCTGAAATTTTTAATAACAGTGAAACAATTAGTGGCCATAAAGCAAAAAAAGAGAAACAAGTTGGAGTAGAGAAATGGTCAGGTGAAACAGCAGCTCAACACCAGATGGAAACCAACTAAAGAGAGGCTTCCCATTTTGGGTCTCAGGCGCACCCACAGCTGGGGCCCCTGGTGAGAGGAGACTGGGGTTGTGAAGGATGGTGTTGCCTGGTGGTAGAGGCCAGGGTAGAAATGAGAAGTGTGATCATAAGACTGGCTGGAGGGTTCTGGCATCACCCCCACTTGACCATCATTTACTGGTGGTATCTTCGAGAGCCTCTAAGGTCTGTGGAGTTAGCACAAACAAGCATTGACAGTGAAGCCCAGTAGTCTTCAACATCATATAATTACTGGACATTACATTGCATAAACTGCAGTGTGGATTGAACTAAACTGCAGTGTGAATTGAACAAAGACCCCATTACAGGAGTGTGAAAGAGCAAGTAATCATGCCCTGTTTCCTCACTAACTGCCTGCCTCACCTTTAATATGCTCCTCCTTTCCCTTGTTCCCCAGTCCTTGGCCTATCGTCTGGAGTGGAAATGTTTTCATATTTATTCTGTCTGGTACTGTTTCCTCTGAGATTGACAGTTCAAATTTCATTTTGAGGTATGCCTAAAGGATAAAATGTCTACCTCTACTTCTTTCCTTTCATATTTATATCTTCTTTCTTTCTCTTTTTTTCCCTCTCCTTCTCTCTTCCTTGTGTCTTTTTATATTTGCTAGGTTGAATTCCCCTTCCCTACTTATTTTATCCTGTATCTCAGTTTCCTTTTACTTCATTATCTATTCTGTGGGGAAGATGATTTACTTTGTGCAACGGTATATAACTCGATTTCTGACACCACGAATCCCTTTCCCTGCCCATTTTGACTTTAAAAGGGTTCAAAGAGGATGATTGCAGATAAACAGTTGAGTCAATTTAACTATCTATCAAAAGAAAAGTCTCCCAGATACTTTGCATCAATTACTAGTTCTTTACTGTCTTGCGTATTTGCACAGAGAAAGAATTCTATTGGCCCATGTGCTGGGTTAGTGCCAAAATAAGATGGGCTCTATCCCCATCACTCCATTGAAGAGGCTATTGTCAAGGTTATCTGTGACTTCTGCATTGCCAGCTTTGAAGCTTTGATGTCTTCTGTGTCCTCCTCTTGCCAACCTCTCTCCAGGGTTGCCTCACTTGTCTTCTGCTCTCCTTTCTGCTCCTGGCCACTTCTGCTTCCTGGCTCACCCTTCCTTCCCAGTTTCAAACGCCTGTGCCCTAGGGTCAGACCCAGGCCTCTTCTCTCTATTCAAATTCTCTCCTTGAGGATCTCATCTTTAAATATCACTGGTATCTTGAAGACTTCCTCCTTTTCTTCTCCTCTTCCTCCTCCTCCTCCTTCTCCTTCTTGTTTTTCTTTTTCTTCTTCTGCTTCCTCCTCCTCCTCTTCTTCTTCCTCCTCCTCCTCCACCTTCTCCCCCTCCTGTTCCTTCTCCTTCTCTTCCTCCTCCTCCTTCTTCCTTCTTCCCCTCCTTCTCCTCCTCTTCCTCCTCCTCCTTCCTCCTTTTCCTCCCTCCTTCTCCTCTGTCCTCCTCCTCCTTCTTCCTCCTTCTTCTCGCCCTTCTCTTCCTCCTCCATCCTCCTTCTCCTCCATCCTCCTCCTCCTCCTCCATCCTCCTCCTCCTCCTCCATCCTCCTCCTCCTCCATCCTCCTCCTCCTCCTTCTTCTTCCTCCTCCTCCTCCCTCTCTTCTTTTGAGACAGGGTCTCACTCTGTCACCCAGGCTACAGTGCAGTGGCACGATCACAGCTCACTGCAGCCTCAAACTCCAGGGCTCAGGTGATCTTCCCACTTTGGCCTCCCAAAGTGCTGAGATTATAGGCCTCATTCACTGCACCTGGCCTTGAAGACTTCTAAGTATAAATCAGTAGCGCTAACCTCTCCCCTAATCTCCAGATTTCTAACAAGAAGAGATCTTGTTTGTGCAGACATCTCCTCCTGAATGGACATAGCAAACTGAGCCATGAGCAACACAAACAGAAATTCTTCTCACTGCCACCCCCTCCCAACATGCCTTCCTCACAGCCTTTCTAATTCTGGTAAGTGGTATTGCCATCCACTTAGTAGTTCAGTCAAAAGTCACACTCCACCCCCACCTCTAATCTGTTACCATTTATACTTCTAAAATAAACTGGAAATTCATTCCTTTATTTACTTATTTATTTTTGAGACAGAGTTTCACTCCCATCACCTAGGCTGGAGTGCAGTGGCGAGATCTTGGCTCCCTGCAACCTCTGCCTTTTGGGTTCAAGCAATCCTCCTGCCTCACCTTCCTGAGTATCTGGGATTACAGGGGCCCACCACCATGCCTGGATCTTTTTTGTGTGTTTTGTCGAGATGGGGTTTTGTTCGCTCTGTTGTCCAGGCTGGTCTTGAACTCCTGGGCTCAAGTGATCCACCTGCTTCAGCCTCCCAAAGTGCTGAGACTACCAGCTTGAGCCGCCGCACCTGGCCCCATTCCCATTTTACAACACTACTGTTACCACCCTTGTCCATGCAACTGTATTTTATTGCCTGTAAGACTGCAGTCATTTCCAAAGAAGTTTCCCTGTTTCTACTCTTGTGTTTATTATGGTACTTTCTCCACACAGCAGCCAGAATAATTTTCAAAAATGTAAATCAGATTGCATCACTCCCTTTCTTAATAACCTTATGCACTGCCCCATGTCTGCTCCCCCAGCCCATAAAACCCTCTTCTTTGCATTCTTTAGTGCATTATTTCCACTGTAGTATTTACCTCCTGAAAAGCTCAAGCCTCTGTATGCTGTCTGGTTTCTTTCCCACAGATGAAGTAAGACTAAAAATATTTATGGATCTGAAAATTCTTTAAAGTATTATTACTGTGCAGGAGGTAGAAAACTTCCTAGGTAACCTCTTCTTTTTATTTGAAACAAAGACTGGAACTTCAGGGACCTGTGATGTTGTCTGGTTTTCTATGATCTGATGAAGGATACTGAAGAGAGTGAAAAAAATAATGTAGACTTGAGGAGAAAGAAATGGATTTGTGAGAGAATAAAATGGGAAAGTAAAACAGAGTGGGGCAGGGGAGCTAAAAGAGAAACACCCAGGATAAATCTTTTCCTTGCTTTATAATTCATATTATAGTAAAATTTTATAAATTTAGTTGCTGTAGAAAAAGGAATAATAAAATAATATTAATTAGTGTCATATTCATAATTATACTGTTTCTCTCTGAATTTATATAATCTTTCTGCAAAGAACTCAAAATGGCTTAAAGAGCTCTAATGATATTGTATTATTGAGCAATGTGTCTGTAACAGACATTAATGATGCAGTATTAAACCAATCCATAGAGCTTTCTAAAGGTACAATAGGCTAATATAACACCAGAAACCTAATTACTACTCTCAGAATTTAGAATTGAAATTAGCTTAATGATACAAAATTTTTTAATAGGAAAAGCTATCCACAAATAGTTGCTATCATGTAGTTTTTCAGTGTAAGGAAAATTAAAAAAATCAATAAAAACAAAATGATTACTCAGACCTTGTTACATAGATACTGCTGTTAGATATCCTCCTTTTCTAAGATAACCTATTGTGTGGTTTTCAGAGCCTTTTATAAGTCAGCCACTAGAGAGCAAACTTCTTCTTTTTATCAGGCTGTAGTTTTATTTTGTAAAAAAATACACACCACATATATATTGGGAATCTCACAATGACACATTATCTCCGACTGTAAAATCTGATAATATAGCTTCTACATGCCTGGGGCAGTGGGCGTAGGGGATGAAGTGGGAAATTTTAAGGCCATTTATATTAAAAACCCAAGAAAGAACAAGATAAGATGTTGTGATGTTGAACTACCTTCCTGGAGTGAAAAATGAAACCTTCTGCTAATGGAGCATAAAGTCTTACGTTTCATGCCATGTAATAAAATATGATAGGCATTGTTTGGTCTGACAGGTATCTTAGGCCTTTTTCCAGACTAGGGTCTCCAGGGAGCTCAAAGACATGATACTGTTTCCAGGTGAAATGTAGATAAATTACATTGTCAACTACCTCTGCTGTCTCCAGTGCCAGAGGCTCCAGTCACACAAAAGAAAGCTGCCAGTTCCAGAACACTCTCATCTATTGGACTAACCCCCAACTATTGACATCCTTTCTGAAGGTCAGGATGGCACCCAAAACATCAATATACTGGCAGATCAATCTGCTAAACGGTGCCAGGGAACAGAAGGATTTACTGCACATAGAAATTCCAATTTTTCAGGCCCCAGAGTGTCTCAGCCTGTTTTTTGGCCAAGAGTGGGAGATACTCAGCTAGGTAAACCACTTTCTCTTCTGTTGGCCTGTTGGCAGTTGGCCCTGTTCTCATGAACCTAGGGTCTCATGGCTCAACAAAGTTGTCAGAATCAAGTTTCATCTCTGTTATTTGTGCTTTGGGATATTTGAGGGTTTATAATTTAAAATTTGAACTTTTTGGGTATTTCAAAAAAATAGTATTGGGTTGGTGCAAAAGTAATTGCGGGTTTTGCCATTACTTTAAACCAACCTAATATTAAGAGCTGTAGGTAGATTATAAAAGATATTCAAGAAGGGAGATTTCAAGACCTTCCGAGGGAATACTTTCCAGGGTTTATTGGCTATTCCAGTTAGGTTATCTTTTCTTTTTTTTTTTGTTGAGACAGAGTCTTGTTCTGTCACCTAGGCTGGAGTGTAGTGGCATGGTCTCGGCTCACTGCAACCTCTGCCTCCCAAGTGATTCTCCCAAGAAGTTCAAGTGATTCAATCTCCAAGAAGTTCAAGTGATTCTGTTGCCTCAGACTACTGAGTAGCTGGGGTTACAGGTGTCCACCACCACACCTGACTACTTTTTGTATTTTTAGTAGAGATGGGGTTTCTCCACGTTGGTCAGGCTGGTCTCGAACTCCTGACCTCAGGTGATCCTCCCGCCTCGGCCTCCCAAAGTGCTGGGATTACAGGCATAAGCACCATGCCCCGCCAGGTTATTTTTCTTATGTTGAATTGGCTCATGTGAAATTGTCAGTATTTGAACAATTTGGCTTATAAAAATGGCCATTTTACAGAGTTCAACCTAATACTTTATGCTAGAGGGCCTTCTGTGAAGAGGTCTTTTACAGGCATTGTTCACCACTTTGTAATCAATCAACAATCATTGCCTGCCCACTAAGCGCTCAGCACAATGTCAATGCAACTCAACAAGGATATATTATTGACTGTCTGTAAGGTGCTTCGGTGAGTACTGCAGCAAACATTAAGGTCAGCTAGATGAGATCCTGTCTTTACAGAGCTTATGTTCCAATGAGAGAAGGTAAAATTAATCACTTGGACAGTGTTATGTTTTCTACAGTTAAAATGCTGTGGGGGTATTTCGGAAAGAGGATAAGATTCAATCCTGCCTGGGGGACTCCAGGAACGTTCATTGCTGGGATGACACTTGCATGGAAGGGCTGACACTTAACACAGAAGAGGTGCTAATTTAATTGGGACTTAAAGGAGGCATAAGATTATTTTTACAATTTCCCATCAAATATCTGTAGCTGTGATTATTGTTATCAGTAGATGGTGAAATTTCTGAGGGCAGCGGTCTCTCTGTAGTCACACGGTGCCTGGCACAGAGTTAGAGCCTCCACTCTATGCTGCCAAGTCAGTGCAGTATAGTAGGTGAGAACACTTGTCCTGAATCCAGGCTGCTACTTCACCAGCTGTGTGACCTTGAGCAACTTGTTCAACTTCTCTGTGCCACAGTGTCTTCATCTATACAATGTGGGTACATAATAGCACCTATCTATGTTCTGTGGAAATCAGACATGACTGGGCATTTCCACAGTTCTGTAGGGGAGCCCGGTCAAATTAGTTTCATGGACACACCAAGGAGCCCCCAAGGAAAGAAGTCGAGCTAAACTTAAGGAAGACAGAGTCAGGCTGGCATGTCTGGCTCTACCCTGAAGCCCCAGGGAAGAAGCAGAGGCGAGACGCAGCATCTGTCACTTTGGCCCAGTTCTGTGTCCTGATTCCTGCAGTGGTGTGTGTGTGTGTGTGTGTGTGTGTGTGTGTGTGTGAGAGAGAGAGAGAGAGAGATTTCACCTAAATATCTCTAAGACCCCAAGGTCTCAGCAGAATTGCTTTTATAGCCCCTGGATAGATTGTAGCCCAGGATGTGTGTAGGGCCGAGATTTTGGAGGGCCGACAGCTCCAAGGCCACAGGTCAATACCGTCACCTCCAGGTCCCCAGGGCTTCTGGTGGGTGGCAGAGTTCCCTGGCAGACCCTCCAGAGGATTGTTCATGAGGATATTGGAGGCAGCCCCTCAGAACACCCAGACATTTTGGATGGATGGGGCTTCTCTGCAGAAGAGGAGTCCTACTATAGCAGGCAGGGTGAAAATCAGCATAAGGAAGGTTATGACCTAATGCTACCCAATTTGTATCCTTCAGGTTGCTGTGGTCTGGGGCACATCAGAATCCTGACTTCAATTTGGCAATTTCCATTGTAATTGAAGGTCTGAAAAGTTCTTAAATAGTTCACTTCTTGCCTAAAAAAATAATATATCTTATGGTGGGTAGTTAAAAAAAAATAGAAAAACATAAAAAATTAGATTAAAATAGCCATTAGTTTATCATACAATGACATTTACTTTAGATGTATTTTTAAAAGGTATTTTGATGTATTTCCATCTAGTTTTTTTTTGTTTTGTTTTGTTTTTTTTTGAGAAAGAGTCTTGCTCTATTGCCCAGGCTGGAGTGCAGTGATGAGACCTCTGCTCAATGCAACCTCTGCGTTCCTGGTTCAAATGCTTCTCCTACCTAAGCCTCCCGAATAGCAAGGACTACAGGCACATGCCACCACATCTGACTAATTTTGGTATTTTTAGTAGAGACGGTTTTGCCGTGTTAGCCAGCCTGGTTTCGAACTCCCGGCCTCAAGTGATCGGCCTGTCTCAGCCTCCTAAAGTGCTGGGATTATAGGTGAAAGACACCATGCCCGGTTAGATTTTTTTTTTTTTTTTTTGAGATGGAGCCTTGCTCTGTCACCCAGGCTGGAGTGCAGTGGCATAATCTCAGCTCACTGCAACCTCTGCCTCCCAGGTTCAAGTGATTCTCGTTTCTCAGCCTCCCAAGTAGCTGGGATCACAGGCATGCACCACCATGCCCTGCTGATTTTTTTAGTATTTTTAGTAGAGACAGGGTCTCACTATCTTGGCCAAGCTGGTTTCGAATTCCTGACCTCAGGTAATCTGCCTGCCTTGGTCTCCCAAAGTGCTGGGATTATAGGTATGAGCCGCTGCACCCTGCCACTGGTTAGATTTTAAACTAACAAGTGAGATGCATATTTGGAATGTGCTAAATTTATCTAAATACCTATATTTGCTATATAAATTTTACCCATTTTTATTCTGTTTCACTTAACCCCCTATTTTGAATATTTTCCTATATTATTAACTATTATTGAAAATACTATTTAATATACATATTCCATATGGGTTACTCTAATTTTTAAAGTAATTTTTTTAAGGTATACTATGAAAATATTCTACACATGAAATAGTGCTAACTAGCATAAGAACAGAATGAACGATGCTTTCTCTACTCACCCTCACCTGCTTTGTCCTTGTCAAGAGGAGATACTTTCAGTTTTTACTAGCAGCTTATTTTGAAATTTGCCTCCATATTTAAAGACATGATTAATATACTATTATTTCTTCATTTACCAAGTTTAGTACATATAGTGAGGACTTCTGCTCATTTTTACCCTGTTTTCTTTCTCGAATCTTCCTGATGTAATTATATTTTAATTTTTACATAAGTACATATTCAGTATGTCCATGATTATTTGTGAATATTGTTCACTGTCAACCTCTAAGTGATATACTGTGATTATATTTTCTTGTGCATTTTTTATTTTTTCTTGGAGTTAATAATTGTCATTTTTGCTTGCTTAAATTTCTTTGACACACAATGTCTCCCTACTTTCTAACAGCTCTGTAAAGTGACTCTATATCATTTTCTACACAGTCAAATCTGTCATTTAATTTATCAGTTCTATTTTATTGTGTAAAATTCCTTCTGAAGCCCTCTGACCTCCTGCTCCCTTCTGGATTTGTTCTCCCTAGGCCAGGAGTCTCTAGATTTATATTTTACATTATTATTATTATTATTATTATTTTGAGACAGAGTCTTGCTCTGTCATCCAGGCTGCAGTGCAATGGTGTGATCTTGGCTCACTGCAAACCTCCGCCCCCTGGGTTCAAGCGATTCTCCTGCCTCAGCCTCCCAAGTAGCTGGGATTACAGGCATGCACCACCATGCCCAGCTAATTTTTTGTATTTTTGGTAGAGACGGGGTTTTGCCATGTTGGCCAGGCTGGTCTTAAACTGCTGACTTCAGGTGATCCACCCACCTCGGCCTCTCAAAGTGCTGAGATTACAGGCATGAGCCACTGCGCCTGGTTAGATTTTTAAATAATAGGCTGTTATCAATTATTTTAAAAAGCACATGCCTCCAATATTTGTATTATTAATGTTTATAAAATATATCCTTTTTCTGTAATAAAGTAGAATGCACATTGTGAAACATGAACAAAATTAGAAATTTTAAAGGCTAACATAAAAATAAATTTTAAAAGCTATTATTTCCTTCTTGTGCCCTAGTGGTTGTCTTTCACTCACTGGGGTGGGAGACCAATGCTCTAGGCTTACTCACAATGATTGTCTTGGGATTTTCCTTTGCCATCAATCTAGAAATTACTTTAGTCTATTTTTTGTATTATTTCTTGGATTTAATGTTTCCTTCTTAGTTCTCACTCTCATTTTGATGGAGCACACCCTGTAGTAGCTTTCTAAGAAAAAGTTTAAGGGATGCAAGTTTCTGAGGTATTGCTTGTCTAAAATGTCTTTATTTCTTAGAAGAATAAAAAATAAAAGTAACAGACTGGGAGAAAATAATTTACAACACACATATCTGATAAAGGACTTGTATTCAGAATATACAAAAACTCTTAAAACTCGACAATAAAAAACCCAAACAACCCAATTTAAAAATGGACAAAATATCTGAACAGATATCTCACCAAAGAGGATATTGGATACAGATGTCAAATAAGCATATGAAGCTTGACACTGAATGTCCTTGGGGAATTGCAAATTAAAACAAGAATGAAACTGGATGCAGTGACTCACACCTGTAATCCCAGCACTTCGAGAGGCTGAGGCGGGCAGATCACTTGAGCCCAGGAATTTGAGGCCAGCCTGGGCAACATGACGAAACCCTGTCATTACAAAACACAAAAAAATTTAGTCAGGCATGGTGGTGCGCCCCTGCAGTCCCAGCTACTTGGGAGGCTGAGGTGGGAGGATCACTTGAGCCTGGGAGGCAGAGGCTGCAGTGAGCTTACATTGTGCCACTGCACTCCAGCCTGGGTGACAGAGCGAGATTCTGCCTCAAACAAAAACAAAAACAAGGAAAACAAAAAACTGTAATGAGATATCACTACACAACTATTAGAACCTGAAAATTTGAAACACTGACACCACCAAATGCTGTTGACCAAGTGGAGCAACAGGAACTCTGATTCATTGCTGTTTGGAATGCAAAACAGTACAGCCACTTTGGAGAACAGTTTGGTAATTTCTTACAAAAGTAAATATAGTATTACTATACAATTCAGCAGTCATGCTCATTATTATTTACTCAAATGAGTTGAAGATTTATATCCAACAAAAAAAAACTGCATATGAATATTTACAGCAGCTTTATTCATAATTTCCAAAACTTGGAAGCAACCAAGATGCCCTTCAATAGCTGAATGAATAAACATACTATGAAACATCCATACAATAAAATATTATTTAGCAATAAAAAGAGGTAAGCTATCAAGCCAAGAAAAGTCATGGAGGAAATGTAGATGCATATTGCTAAGTGAAAAAAGCTAGTCTGAAAAGACAATATACGTTTGCTTCCATCTATATGATATTCTGTAAAAGGCAAAACTATAGAGACAGTAAAAGGATCAGTGATTGTCAGGGGTTCAAGAGGAAGGGAGAGAGGGCTGAAGACGTGGAACATGGGATTTTTAGACAGTGAAACTACTCTGTATGACACTATGATAGTGGATCCATTTGATTATACATTTGTCAAAACCCATAGATGTATACAACACAAAGTGAATCCTAATATAAATTATGGACTTCAGTAAATAATAATGTATCAATATTCATTCATCAATTGTAGCTAATGTATCATATCCATGTGAGATGTCAATAACAGAAGAAACTGTGACCTAAGGTGGGGGAAAAGGGTAGGGAAAGGGATGTATGGGTGCTCCTTAATTTCTGTTCAATTTTTCTATAAACCTAATAGTGCTCTAAAAAATAATATCTATTAATTTTATCTTCATGTTGCATGAATAATTTGATTGGGTAGAGAGTTTGAGATTGAAATAATTTTTATGCAGAAGTTTTGAGACATTGCTTCATTGCCTTCTAAGTTTGTGTTGCTGAGAGAAACCTTGTGCCATTTTAAGTTGTGATTCACAGTATAACCTGTTCTCTCTCGCATCCATCCCCTAGACCTTTTCAAAGTCTTTTCTATTTTTAGTGTTTTGAACTTTTGTAGTGACGCAGCTCTTTCTTTCATTAATTGACTTTTTAATCTGGAGACTCATGACTAGTAGTCCTAGAAAGTATACGATTTCTTTGATAATTTCCTTCTATTGTTTTCTACTTTCTCTCCTATTAATTTAGACCTTTGAATTTATTTTCTAATTAGCTTTTTTTTAATGCCAATCTCTTTATGTATTTGTTTGTTTTGTTTGCTTTTTTGTTGTTGTGGAATTCTTTGTCCTTTCCTAGACCTTATTTCCCAGTCCCCCAATTGAGTCTGTCCTTTTTGCTATCATCATTTCTTCTCTGAAGCTATGAATGGTAGTATGTTTGAAATTTTCTTCTGCCCTGAGCATTGTTTCACTGTTCTATGTACTGCACCCCTCATCCCCCCTCATTGTTTATTTTTTTCTCTCATGTTGGAGGCTTTCCTCAAATTTCTGGTGCAAGAGAGTCTATCTATTTATAGTTAGGAATGGAGCACTAAAAAGCTGATTGGAAGCTGTGTGTGCATGTGTGGGGCTGGTTGCTGTGGAACAAGTGATGAGCAGAGAGCTTTTGAATTGAACTCATTATATGTTAGCATATATTGGTGTCTTCAGAGGAGGGTACTAACCATCTCCTGCCTGGGATGTAAGATTGGCTGCTTGTGCTCTAGAATTGACAGTGAAAAATCCAGGATGCAGATTTTCGTTTGGTCCCTCTGTTCTCAGCATAGTACTGTGTCTCTATCCTCCTTTTTGCCTGGTTTCTTAAGCCTGAAGACTTTCTGGTTTGATTTCTCCAGATACTATAGGGTAAAGAAGGGGTAGCTACCTGACCATACAGAATAAAAATGAGAACCTAATTTAGGAGTGGCTTAATTCTTCTTTATATATATTTATCAATGAATCCTCATCTTCAGCTCATTGGTTCACACTTGTCCTCAAAGGTCTCTAGTTCTCCTATTTTCTGAGCTCTTCCAAGGTTCTGTGTACCAAATCACTATTAATTAATGTTAGTTATTATTACTATAGTATTGCTGTTGTAATTTATTGCCATACACTGTGTGGATATTTTGGTTTGAACTTCTTTTCTCCCTGCACGTTCATTTATCATGCTCCTGTTTTTAATCTTCATATATAAGGGGCTGAGATCTAGTTGTTGTGGTAGTCAGAAAAATGATCCCCAAAAGATATCTAGGTCAAAATCCTAGAATATGTGAATATTATCTTTTTAGGGAAAGAAGTCTTTGCAGATGTGAGTAAATTAATGATTTTGAGATTAGGAGATTACCTTGGATTATCTAGGTGGGCCCTAAATGCCACCACAAGTATCCTTATATAAGAGGGACACAGTAGAAGACACATAGGAAGAGAAGGAGGCAATGTGTCCACAGAGGTAGAGATTGGAATGATGCAACCACAAGCCAAGGCAGGGTTGAAGCCACTAGATACTCGGAGAGGCAAAGAGTGGTTCTCTCCTAGAGTCTACAGACGGAGGGCAGCCCTGCCAACATCCTTGTTTTGGACTTCCGGCTTCCAGAGCTGTGACAGAATACATTTTTTTTTTTTTTTCTGAGATGGAGTCTAGCTCTGTTGCCAGGCTGGAGTGCCGTGGCATGACCTTGGCTCACTGCAACCTCCGCCTTCTGGGTTCAAGCAATTCTCCCACTTCAGCCTCCTGAGTAGCTGGGATTACAAGCATGAGCCACCATGCCTGGCTAATTTTTGTATTTTTAGTAGAGACAAGGTTTCCCCATGTTGGTTAGACTGGTCTTGAACTTCTGGCCTGAAGTGATCTGCCCACCTTGGCCTCCCAAAGTGCTGGGATTACTGGCGTGAGCCACTGCACTCAGCCCCATTTCTTTTTTAAGCCACTTAGTTTTGGTAATTTGTTATAGAGCCCTAAGAAATGAATACAAATCACCATCTAGTTTTATCAAAGATGGGATTTATGTTTCAGTTTTATGTTCTTTTGGTGGTTATGAAAAGGGAGCACTTAATGTCTATCTTGAAACTAGAAGTAATATATCATACTTTTTCTCCAGTGTTTGAATGTTTTGGTTGCTTTTAGTCTTTACTACGATGACTCACAGAGAACATTCCAGTGATGGAGAACTTAGAAAAATACTAGTTATTTGTGTTTATTACTCAACAGGTCCTTTTGTTTTGTTTTGTTTTGTTTTTTTTGAGATGGGGTCTCACTCTTGTTGCCCAGGCTGGAGTGCAGTGGCACAATCTTGACTCACTGCAGCCTCCACCTCTGGGGTTCAAGCAATTCTCCTGTCTCAGTCTCCTGAGTAGCTGGGATTATAGGCGTGCACCACCACACCCAGCTAATTATTGTATTTTTAGTAGAGACAGGGTTTCACCATGTTGACCAGGCTGGTCTTGAACTCCTGACCTCAGGTGATCCACCTGCCTCAGCACTCCTTATATCTTTTATTTAAGTTTCTGATTATTTCCTTTAAATGATTCATAGAAGGTACACAATAAATTTACAAATCAAAGGGTCCTAATCTTAGTTTTGATGTCTATTGATAAAAAGCTTGCCTGAAAGTCTTGTTGTTGTTGTTGCTTTAATGGGAGATGCTTATTATTACTCAAATCAGTCTCCAAAAATCTGGAAGCCTAGGGTTTTTCAGGACGGTTTAGCAGGTAGGGAGCCAGGGATTGGGGAGTGCTGATTGTTTGGGTTGGAGATGAAATATAGGGAGTCAAAGCTGTCCACTTGTGCTGTGTTGGTTCCTGGGCAGGGGCCACAGGACTGGTTGACAGGTCTGGGTGGAGCCATTCAGTCATGAGAAATACAAAAACCTGAAAAGACTATGAAAGTGATGTTATTTGCGGGAATAATTGGGGGAAAATGTATTTATATACCCACTAGAGGTATGTCAATGCCAATTTAACCCAGATTCACCAACAATGAAAATTATTGAAATAACTGCTAATATAATATATAAGAAGAGCATCTTATTTTAATTTGTATTTTTTAATAGTTATGTTGAGTATTTGTACCTATGGTTATTGTTTGTATTTCTTTGTCTAAATATAGCTTGCTTGTGTCCTTTGTCCATTATTTGGCCAAGGTTTTAATATTATCTTATCTTAATAATATCTTCCTTGTTAATTTATAAATCAAGGACATCAACATTTTGTCATATTAGTCTCAAGATATTTCATAGTTTATTATTTGCCTTGAAATTTTTTTGGTGACACTTTAGGACATGTAGAAATTTAATATTTTTACTTAGTCTAATCTATTAATATTTCCCTTTGTGATTTCTTCCATTGTTTTATCCTTAGAAAGTTTTGCCTTAAACAGGTGTAGAATTTTTTTTTTTTTTTTTTTAATTTTTTTATTATACTTTAAGTTCTAGGGTACATGTGCATAACATGCAGGTTTGTTACATAGGTATACATGTGCCATGTTGGTGTGCTGCACCCATCAAC
>NW_016814955.1:613266-640888 GCF_001698545.2 Rhinopithecus bieti | reverse complement strand
TCTCTAGTTCTTTTAATTGTGATGTTAGAGTGTCAATTTTAGATCTTTCCTGCTTTCTCTTGTGGGCATTTAGTGCTATAAATTTCCCTCTACACACTGCTTTAAATGTGTCCCAGAGATTCTGGTATGTTGTATCTTTGTTCTCATTGGTTTCAAAGAACATCTTTATTTCTGCTTTCATTTCGTTATGTACCCAGTAGTCATTCAGGAGCAGGTTGTTCAGTTTCCATGTAGTGGAGCGGTTTTGATTGAGTTTCTTAGTCCTGAGTTCTAGTTTGATTGCACTGTGGTCTGAGAGACAGTTTGTTATAATTTCTGCTCTTTTACATTTGCTGAGCAGTGCTTTACTTCCAATTATGTGGTCAATTTTGGAAAGAATTTTGTTTTAATGATCTAAATTATTACATTTATCTCTGGAATTTATTTTGGTATATGATACAAGTTGTCAGTCTAACTCTGTTCCCATTATAGTAACCAATTGCCCTAAACCATTTATGGAATAAATCTTTCTTATTTCCAGTGATTTGTGCTGTTATTATATGTTGAATTATAACATACACTTATATCAACTTGTAAAGAACAAAAGATAACATAGCAAATATAATTTTACTTACTATCCAATACTAAAAGCTGTAACATCTCATACAATTTATATTTAAAGATTTGAAAAAAATTACTTGTAAGGTTTAGGACATATATTCTTTTCTGTCCCCCAGAAGCCATGAGTTATATATATTTTATGGGTATCCAATCAATGTTTTACACTTTTGCTTATTGCAAATAGATGTATTTGTAAAGAACTGTGTTTTTGAAAATAACTTATATTACTGTTATAATTTTAGGAATATAACATAACTATTGCCTTTCCCCCATTAATTTGACCACTTGTACTAAGTTCCCATATATACCTAGGTCTCTTTCTGTACTTTCTATTCAGTTTCCTTAACCCATTTATCCATCTTTGTGCCAGTATTCCACTGTCTTAGTTACTATAGCTTTATAATAAATCTTGTTACCTGGCAGGGAAGAGCTCTTTCCTCAGAATTATCTTGGCTTTTCTTAGACGTCCAATTTTCTATATAAATTTAAGATTTACCTTGTCACCTGAAAAATCTTGCTGGGAGTTTGATTGGACTTGAATTATGTTTGTAGATTAATTTGGAGGATAATTATCTTTTCAATACTGACTCTTTCCATCATATATCTACCCATTTAGTTTTTCTACATATCCGGTTTTTAAATATTATTTTCTTTTCAAAAGTGAATTAAAGCTAATTAATTTTAAATTATCTATATTGCAGAACTAAAATAAAATTTACTAACACTATACCCTTGCAATTTTGTTAACAAATAAAAATAAAACTTGTTAATTAAAACAAAACTGAAACCAGAAAAAAAATTATTAAAAATATAGATATCGGCAATAACAGTTAAAGAATTTTTTTGAATTTTTGTCTTACTGAACTTGCTGAGTACTTATGAAATTAATTAACATTTGGAATCACTGGTGAGAAATATACCAATGTACACAGGAGTCACTGGAGCCTTCACATTATCAATATCCATCAGGGTTCATACTTCTAATCGTCTTTTTCTTTTTGGATTCGGATCCACATAAGTACACATATTATTATTATTGGCTGAAATCTCTCTCAAGTTTTCTTTTTTTTTTTTTTTAAGCTGTAGGTTTCCCCTCCAGCTTTCCTTTTTTTTCTTTATAATTTATTTGTTAAAGAAACCAGGTTTTTGGCTGGGCACTGTGGCTCACGCCTGTAATCCCAGCACTTTGGGAGGCTGAGGCGGGGGATCTCAAGGTCAGGAGATTGAGACCATCCTGGCTAACACGGTGAAACCCCGTCTCTACTAAAAATACAAAAACAAAATTAGCCGGGCGTGGTGGCGGGAGCCAGTAGTCCCAGCTACTCTGGAGGCTGAGGCGGGAGAATGGCGTGAACCCAGGAGGTGGAGCTTGCAGTGAGCCGAGATTGCGCCACTGCACTCCAGCCTGGGCAACAGAGTGAGACTCCATCTCAAAGAAAAAAAAAAAACAAAAAAGAAATCAGGTTTTTTGTCCTGTATAGTTTTCAGCCTGGATTTTGCTGATTGCATCCCAAGAGTGTTATTTACCATGCTCATCTGTCCCCTGTACATCCTGTTAGTAGTTAAATCAGGAGATTTGACACAATTCATCTTCAGCTATTTGGGCAAGGCACGTTTGTAGGTGGCATTGTGTTAGGAGTCCTATAATATCTGCTGTGTCTCTTTGTGGCATTATTATTTGTTGGTATAAAATGTCTAGATCCATTAATTCATTAGGGATTGAAGAATGCTGATATTCTAATTCTGTCATTTTTGTTTGTTAGCTAGAATATTTTGTTTGTTTGATTGGTAGCTAGAATACTTTCATAAAGACAGATTAATCCTCATCGACTTTTGGTTACCCATCGTTACAACTCATATAGGAAAGGGGATACATGCTTGATTTTTTTCCCTTTATTGACCAATTCTCTAAATACAATTTGGTTCCCTACACCCTCCAATAGTGACAATCTGTTTTCTTCTCTTTTTTTTTTCCCCCACAGTATGTTAGTAAACTCATGGATTTAAGAATTTTTAATGTTTCAATATGTTGCCATTATTATCCTCATTAATACTCAAATTTTCCCTTCTTTGGCCAGTGGGAGTCTCTTTAGGCATATTCCTGGGTCCTTTTGACACTCCAGTAGTCTTTGATAACATTCTTACTATCTGTGTTGAGAAGATGTTTCAGGACCAATTTCTATCTTTCTTATCCTAGATCTGGAATCAAACATTTATCCAAAGAGCCCTGGTTCACTTTAGTGTAAAATTATATTTGGAGATAAAAATATGGTGTTAGGATACTCATTGCTACTGAAGTCATCATTATTTTGGGCATTTTCAGTGGGCAGAGCTAGGAAATATAGAAAGAAAGCTGGGCATGGTGGCACGTGCCTGAAGTCTCAGCTATTCAGGAGGCTGAGGCAGTCAGCTTCCTTGAGCCCAGGAGTTCTGGGCTGTAATGCGCTATGCCAATTGGGGATCCACGCTAAATACCGCATTAATATGGTGACCTCCTGGGAGCAGGGACCGCCAGCTTGCTTAAGGAGGGGTGAACCGGCCCAGGTTGGAAACGGAGCAGGTCAAAACTCTGGTGCTGTCAGTAGTGGGATTGCGCCTGTGAAAAGCCACTGCACTCCACCCTGGGCAACATAGCAAGAACCCATCTCTAGAAAAAAAAAAAAAAAAAGGAAGACAGAAAGAGATCAGATCTGAGAGAGATAAAATTAGGAGCTTGTAATGATATTTCCAATTCAAAATCAGGAAAACAGACCTGATCTAACATCTATACTGTAGATATATATCTATAGTGAAATATCTTTCGCTATATTTTATATTAACCCCTCCTTTTCCATTCCATTTGCATCACAACACCCAGACCCTTGACATCCTATGCTCAAATAATAAGACAGTTTTCTAACTGGTTTTCTTCTATTTTGACCTCCCTACCTCCAAGCCATTCTACATTTCATAACTAGATAGACAATCTTAGAATACCTGTTTGACCCTGTTATTTCCCCTTTCATAAAAAATCTTTGGTATTTCTTACTGTCCAAATGTTAAAATCCATATTTCTTATCCTGTTCAGTGACCCCTACCTACCACTTTGGTCCTATCACCATCCCTCTGACTCTTCTAGCAAACTGGTAGCTTCAGTTAACCTACCCTGTAAACACAGTTTTCATATTTTTCCTTCATGTCTTTGCATAAGCAATTTCACTCCCTAAAATGTCCTTTTCTTTTTGCATCTAAATTATATCAATTTTCAAGACTGTTATAAAAACAAACTGGCTGGATCCATTATCCAATATTTGGTTCCCATCCAAAATTTGGTTTGAATGTCAACATTGATGATACCACGTACTTACCAAGAGGATAGAAAAGGTTCATTACTCACATAATGAGGCTTTGCATGGAAAGCAAGCAAGGCTCCCAAGCTAGTCCAAAAATGCATTGAGAGAGCAGGGAAAGTAGACTGGCTTGGATTTTATTGTGATTAGGGAGTGGGGTTCAGTTTAAGGTTCCCACATAGGCTGGGGCTTGTGTAGTTTGAATTTACTGCCAACAGCAAAGGAAGGGTTTCTTACTGGCCAAGTTTCTTACTGGCAGGAGGCATATAGGTAGAGTGGGGCCAAAAGCTCTCAGCAGTCAAACATTAACAATAGAGTCAGACTACTTATTATTGAGACCCAATCCAAATCCCACTGACTTTCCTGGTCCTCGGTCATCATTCTTTCTTCTGAATTCCCAGCATTCAGCATTTGCTGCCTCATCCTATTATTTACCTTTCTCTATATTCAACTATGGAAATAAATTTAATTACTTTAGAGTCATATCTCCAAGTGGTGAATCCAAGTTTTATAGGTCCTGAGACTTAAACATTTTGGAGTGTGGCATAAACACTCCACATTTTCATAAAGTCTCTCTTTATGACAAAGAATATAAAACAGGCACCAGGCTTTGAAAGGAGATGTGCTTGTGAGAGCCCTGAAGCTTTAGCTTCATTAGCTTTATGGGAAATCTGCTTCTGCTTTCCTCTTAAGCACTGAAAATTAAATTTTTTTTAATATGCAGTAAAGTTGACTTTTATTGGTTACAGTTCTATGAGTTTTTGCACATACATATATAGGTTCTTGTAACCACTATGACTGACAGGGTACAGAGTACGGTTCAACACACCAAAGAACCCCTTGTGTTTCCACTCTGTATCCAGATTCTCCCATTACCCTCTTGTATATTTTGGCTCCTCCACTAGATTGTAGTAGGTTGGTGTAAAAGTAATTGTGGTTTTTGCCATTACTTTTAAATTGCAAAAGCCACAGTTGCTTTTGCACCAACCTAAATAACATTGTGAAAGTAGCAGCTTTATCATACTCTATTTCTCTAGCACAGTGCCCTATAGGCAGTGGGCACCTTGTAAAAGTCGATTGTTGTTGATGATAATGAGGACAAAGATGGCATTTTGTTTTACAGTAAGATAAATTTCTTGTAATGAATAAAGATGTTAAGTATATTCTCTGATAAAGATTAGATAAGAAGCCTTCAATTAAGCGAAGTCAGAATTCACAAAATTAAAAATATTATCATGTTTTGTTTGAGACCCTCAGTGATGAAGTTTGTGAAATTCAACTGATTTTAGATGCCTCCTTTTGCTTGACATTTGGCTTAATTGTCACAGCATAATGCCTTGAACATGTAGATGTTCAATAAATACTTGGTGATTTAAATTAGTCAACTACTGTAATTGGCTCAATCAGAAGTTACTAAGGCTCAACTCCCAGTAGCACTAAAAAAAATACCTTTTCAAATGAAGCAAGTTGAGAAGGTAGAAGAAAAGGTCTTTTGCTGAAATATCAATTGAGATATTAAATAACTCCTGGAGAGCCTCAATGCCCCAGTTCTAAAATGATTTTGTAGAGTTCAGATTGGATTAATTTTCACCAAGCTCATCTGCAGTGGATGCATACCTGACTTACTGTTTTGACTACTACTACACCTTAAATCACCACTACTAGACCTTAAATTTTCACTTAATCTGAAATTGAAAATGATTTTCCAAACAAGGAAAGGAGGAATTGAAATGCTCTTCTCATTTCCTTAATGCCTAATGATGAATTGTTTTCAAATATCAGTGTATACCTGACCTTCACAGGAAATAATTGTACTGCGACAGGTTCACTGCAGAGCAAGGAAAGGGTCATACAACTGAACATTCCAGATAAAAGTCCAATTAAGCTCAAAATAGTTCCTCACAGAGTAAAAAAGAAAAGGCTAAGAAGGCATAGGCGTTAGCTCCCGATTGCATCTTCTTTCTCTGTGATTAATTGTATTAACCAAAAAGTGTTAATGTAGCCTGAGACCAAGGTCAGGAGTTCTAGTTCCTTCTGTCTTCCTTCCACTCACCTGGAAGTCTTACCATCAGAGTCTTGTCAACAACCAGGTGGTTTGCTTGTTTAACAGGAAAACAAACAGAAGTGCTGGTGAAACTTTCAAGAAAACCCAGTCTTTGCATCAGTTGGCGGCTAGCCAACATAGAGTTCTCTGGAGAATCAAAGACATTTTTATCCCCGTCTGTAGGCCTAGGGATTTGAGGCAGTGTGATCATTCCCAGAAGGGGACCACAGGTTTACAAAATGCCGTCTTTAGTAATAGTGCCATATAATGTCTTTTAAAGCTGGTTAATGGTTGCTTTATTCACCTTTATGTGAAAGATTTATCAGCATAGACCAGACTTTCGGCTATGGAGTATTTCCCATTGTGTCTAAAAATGATAAGACTAGTTATTTCTTATGTTCAACTCTTTTGAGGAATGAGGTGGCCATTCCTTTGCCTCTTTGATTTTACTCTCCTTAATTCCCAGGCATTTACAATCATCCAAATTGGATTTGATTAGCATAAGCTAGATTTCCCACAAGACTCTCCTAATACATTTCTTCTGCAATCAAGTCCCAGTAGGACATAGTAAGCTCCTCTTGTTCATCCAGTGTGTCATTCAAATAGATACCAAAGAGAGAGGCATAAGATCATTGGCACTTGATGATGACAAAGGAGTGAGGTTGCAGCACGAGGCTCAGAAACCAATGCAGTAACAGTAAAGATAAAGGTAAGTCAGGGCAGTAGAGCTCTGCTACTGCTGCTGTTAAGATCCATGCTCTCAGCCACTGTTTAGAAACAAAAGTTGATAACAAGGGAGTTGTGATTATTTTTTTAAGAACAAAATTTCTGTAAAATTTATCAAATAAGGGTAGGCTTTATTGCATCATTAAAATGGATCTCATGGCTGTCCAAGGACAGGGACTGCAGGGTGAAGAAGATTCTTTTTCAAGCTTTACTTGGGTTTCTTTTCTCTCATGGTGTCTCTTTGTGGGGGTTTGTGTGTGTGTGTGTGTGTGTGTGTGTGTGTGTGTGTGTGTGTGAGATTTTTGCCTGAGAGCTGCTTATTCTTTTGGAACTTTATCTGTGGAATCCTTTGAGACCTAGGTTGAAGTTGAGACTACCAACCCAGGCACTCCAGGAATTATATTCTGTGCTTAAGGTATTTCAGACTACACAGATAGCATTTGGATTGCAAGCCATGTGAGGACTAGCTTGTGGTTCTGAACACACACAGGAGGTGGTTTAACCCTTCACTCAGCACTGAGATCAAGAGGGACGTAATTCCTTGCTGCTACCTTCTGTAGATCAGGGTCTCTTTCTCATTCACTTAAGCACTAGAGGTGTAGACTTCTGGGTTCCAATATTATGTGGGAGGTCATCATTTAGATTACCCATCTTGGGTGGGTCCCTATATTTCTGTGCAACCCCTCAGAGCAGAAGCTCAGATCCTCCAGGGATTGGCGGACACTTTCAGGATGGAAGCCAGCTTTGGTGTTCACTTACCAGCCAGGGTTCCTGATCTGATTATATTTTGGCAACTATAGAAGGCTTTATTTCATGCCAGCTCATTGATGCATTTAAATCATTTTAAAAAATATTAGCTAACATTTTAGTTGCCTCATTTGGGGAGTTTGGAAGCTTGAGAATTAATCTTTCCGTATCTCTACTTCAATATAAACATCTTTCTGTGCTCGTTCTCTACTAGGTCAGCTGATTCTGTTTAGTCAAAGTTCCCAGCCTTCCAGAATTCCAGCTGACTGTGGCTTTCCATGACTAAGGGCTCTTTGATTCTGACTCTACTTCAGTTTCTACTTTCACTGCCATTTGCCCCTGTCAATCCAACTCCAATTAAGAGAGGAATCGAATTTTCAAGTCAATCCATTCAGGTTCATAGGTCCTCGATTACTGCTGTTGTGTCAGCGTCTACACTAGGTTCAGTCAAGTGTGGTCAGTGGGTGTATGTGTGTTTTGGGGTGGGGGAATGGTAGGGTCATGTGCTACAAACATGGCCACCATTCCTTAACAGGGCTGTGAGCAGGTTGTTTCTCATAGAAGAGGGTATGGGAAGGAACCAGAAAACATTTCTAGTACAAAAATCTGTAGGAACAATACTCCCTCTCCCCTGCCTTAAAAACACACAAACACACCAAAAATAGTTGGATGAGATCCAAGGTAGAGAGGGTTTCTATCAAATACTTCACCATGGTGAGATGAGTGGTTATTGTGAGGTGATAACATCATAGCCAAAGGAGAATCCTGCATTAGGACTTAGTATCAGTGGCTATGGCCCTTAAGCTTAATTCTCTGCTTATGCGGTGTAAAAGACCATGACATTATCGCAGCTACTACATAAAAATCACAATAGACTTACCAAAACCAGCTTAGGAATGACACTAGCAACTTTTATTAAAAACTCAATTTTAGGCCGGGCGCGGTGGCTCAAGCCTGTAATCCCAGCACTTTGGGAGGCCCAGACGGGCGGATCACGAGGTCAGGAGATCGAGACCATCCTGGCTAACACGGTGAAACCCCGTCTCTACTAAAAAATACAAAAAACTAGCCGGGCGAGGCGGCGGGCGCCTGTAGTCCCAGCTACTCCGGAGGCTGAGGCAGGAGAATGGCGTAAACCCGGGAGGCGGAGCTTGCAGTGAGCTGAGATCCGGCCACTGCACTCCAGCGCGGGCGACAGAGCGAGACTCCGTCTCAAAAAAAAAAAAAAAAAAAACAAACTCAATTTTAAATGTTACCAAAATGCCCAAGAGATCATCTAAAATACACATTGGTATTTCCTCAGTGCAATAATTGAGTAAAATTAGGTACAACATTGACCACTCCTTTTCCTCCAGCTACGGTTACTTTACAGCTAACCACCTTGAAAACATTGTCCGTAAGCACTGCCTCCACTTTTCTACCTCCTATTTTCTCCTTAATTTACTCTAACTTGTACCACAACCATTAACACTACACAGAAACTTCATGGGAAGAGAGAGCTTGTCTGTTTTATTCACTATACTAGCTCTAGCATCAAAGAGAGTGTCTAACACATAATAGGTTTTCAATAAATATTTGTTAAATAAATAAATGCAATGGAATGCTAACCACCTATTAAAATGATAATATTGATGGAGTTTTTAATAACATGGAGAAATATTTAGGATAAAATGCTAAACAGGAAAAAGGATAGAAAAGTATATATTTCATATGATCTCAATTATTAAAATGCATGGAAAAAAGACTAGAAGGAAATATGCTAAAATGTTAATAGTGGATTTCTGGAGTGGGATTTCTGGAAGTGATGATCTTTTCTTTT
Organism: Rhinopithecus bieti; assembly: GCF_001698545.2. Classification (NCBI taxonomy): domain Eukaryota; kingdom Metazoa; phylum Chordata; class Mammalia; order Primates; family Cercopithecidae; genus Rhinopithecus; species Rhinopithecus bieti. The sequence goes on along the minus strand of NW_016814955.1, from coordinate 631,623 downwards.
TGTGTACTTTTTACCTTCCACCAAACTTTAATATGGGTAGCTTTTATAATTAAGCAAAAACCATAATGAAGCACCAACATAAAGGACATGGCCTTGTATTTCAAAGTACCTTACTTTAAAGCTCAAAGAACAAATATTGTTGTACTTACTAAAGATAATGTATGAGATCACATTTGATAAGTGTAGATTGTTCAGATGATAATAGGTATTGTTACTTACGATGTAATTGTTTCAGTCTCATCTCTGCAATCATGTAACAACCACCTTGCCACAAAAACCGCAAGAGCAAACCATTTATTGGGTGGTTACTACGTGAGGTACATCCATTGTCTCATTAAACCATCACACTAATCCTCTGAGGGAAGTATGATTATTGCAGTATTACCAATTTTCTATGAGACATAGAGTGTGCATGGAACTTGCCTAGGGTGACGCTGCTAGCAAACAGACCATATCAAGGGCAGTTCTTAATTGGGGATCTAGGAACCTTTGACTTTTATTGATTAACACTTTTCAGAGTGGTTTATCCTGTGCACAGAAGCAAGATGCTAGAAACACAGTCTACAAATGTGAGCTAGGAACCTGCCATTGTAGCAATTTTCAGCGACTGCTGCACACATTGGTGTAGGTGTGTTATTTTCCCACTGTGGTTGGCAGAAGTAAAACAAGAATTCATGGCTGGTTTGCATCAGGGTGGGTACTGGGCTAAAATGAAAAGTGCCTAGGGAAAATAATTTGGAGATGTATTGCCATTGTTGAAAAATGTATAAAAGCAACGTACGTTCCATCGAAAAAATATGCTTTAGAAAATCTGTACTTCACATAGATAAATGGAAGCCACATAGGCTGAACTGGGCCAGGACACTGCATGTTGGCTGCTGAGAGGTCCAGGTGTGTGGGAGGACAGGTTGCATAGCAGCAATAGCCATGGCCCTTGGCCTCAACAGTCTCTGGGTGTGCTATCAGAAAATAAAAGGACTTTCCTTTTCTTTTTTTTTTTCAATTGAGAAAGTTACATGCATATGGTAAAAAATGTACAAAAGAGAATACAGTGAAAAGTCATCTCCCACCCACAACCCTCATTTTCTCTCCCCAGAGACAACCATTGTTACCAGCTTCTTGTGTGTTCTTCCAGAAATATTTTAAAGATAAAAGTATATATTCAATATTTTTGTGTATTGCCTTTGAAACACACGCGTGGTATCAAATTATACCCACCTCCCTTCTTCCCCTTTAATAGGTCTTGGCAGAGTTGTCATATATAGTTGTGCACAGGCACTTGGTTGAGGGGAGAATGGAAGCTGAAATTCAGTAAACTGTGTTCTCTGGCAGGGCCTGGGCCTGCCTGGAAGAGGGCACCTTTTCTCAGTTTGCACAAAGGTACCATCTTAGGCTCTGAAACATGTCCATATCAGCATATAGAGACCTATTCCCCTCTTTTTTCATCATTGCAGAATATTTTATTGTAGTGGACAAGCAATATGTTAGCTAGTTTCCTATTGGTGCACATTTGGGTTCTTTCTAATATTTTCACATATGGGTTTTTCTCTTAGAAAAAAAAAATGTCCTTGTCTGAACATTTTTGTGCACCTGTGTGAGCCTGTCTGAGGAATAAGTTTGGGGCACCATTTTGAGATTCTGAAACAGGTGGTTTCAAATGAGATACAAAATACATTGATTTTTTAAAAGACTCGAACTGCAGTTATTTTTTAAATTTTTGTAAACATTGTTTTATTTATTTGTTTGTTTATTTATCTGAGACAGAGTCTCGCACTCTGTTGCCCAGGCTGGAGTGCAGTGGTGTGATCTCAGCTCACTGCAACCTCTGCCTCCTGAGTTCAAGCGATTCTCCTGCCTCAGCCTCCTGAGTAGCTGGGATTACAGGTGCTCATCACCACGTCTAGCTAATTTTTTTTTTTGTATTTTTAGTTGAGACGGGGTTTCTCCATGCTCTCCAGGCTGGTCTGGAACTCTCAACCTCAAGTCATCCACCCACCTCAGCCTCCCAAAGTGTTGGCATTACAAGGGTGAGCCACTGTGCCCAGCCTAAACACTATTTTATTTACTTATTTATTTATTTATTTATTTATTTATTTATTTGAGATGGAGTTTTCACTGTTTCCCAGGCTGGAGTGCAATGGCATGATCTCGGCTCACTGCAACCTCTGCCTCTTGGGTTTGAGCAGTTCTCCTGCCTCAGCCTCCTGAGTGGCTAGGATTACAGGCGCCCGCCACCACGCCTGGCTGATTTTTGTATTTTTAGTAGAGACGGGGTTTCACCATGTTGGCCAGGCTGGTCTTGAACCTTTGACCTCAGGTGATCCACTGCCTTGGCCACCCAAAGTGCTAGGATTACAGGCGTGAGCCACTGCGCTGGAAATGACTAGGGCCCAGGAGAAGAAAGCAAACACTTTCCATAGCAGCTGGAGGTCAACTGTCAAGGCTACCAATCCATTTCTTCTCGTGGGCCCTAGTCATTCACAATGATGCCATTCCTCTTTGAGCTGTTCTCCCTACTCCCAGAATTGTCTCCATCAGCAGGGCCTAGATTTAAGCAATGCTCTTCCTTTTTCTTGGGGAGATTCTTGCTCAATGAAATTCAGAAGACTAAAAATTTCCCACTTGATTTCCAGGAGAAAGTGTGGTTTGTTGTCACACCTCTGAAGGCCTTGGCTTTGCTGCTATTAAATGTCAATAAATCTCGCACTCTCCAAAATACAGAGAGTATAATGCTGAAGCGAAGGGATTTACATCAAAGAACTTTTATTCTTAGAGGCAATATAGTATTGTAAACAGGGCAGGGCCTATAGAATCAACAAAATAGGGACTAGAATGATCGATCAGCCATGCTTGATTATGTGTGAAAAGCGATTTGCACATAACAGGCAATCAGTAACTGAAATTGATAAAGATGATGATGATCATGATCATGATAGTGAGGCACTCAATATGAATGAATAAGGAAATAGATACACTGTGGGAGTCATGCTGGGTGTTCCATAGATGTTAACTGATGTTCACCCCAAATGGATGAGTATCATATCTCCATTTTAAAAACAATGCCATAGAAGTGAAAAAACTTGTTCAAGGATTTGCAGCTACTAGGAGAAGGGCTGGTGTATAATCCATGCTCTTCCAGGTGCCAGTTGATGTTCCTTTCCTAGATATATATACTAATTTTTAAAAAGGGAAGTAAGCAATGTTTTAATGGGTTCTAAAGAGTGAGTTATATAGGTTCATTCTTTCTGCTTTCTGAAGACCATTTTTTTCCAACAATTTCTTTTTCTTTTTTCTTTTTTTTTTTGAGACAGAGTTTCACTCTGTCACCCAGGCTGAAGTGCAGTGGCGCCATCTTGGTTCACTACAACCTCAGCCTCCTGGGCTCCAGTGATCCTCCCACCTCAGCCTCTTGAGTAGCTGGGACTACAGGCATGCACCAATGAGCCCGGCCAATTTTTGTATTTTTTATAGAGATGGGACTTCATCATCTTGCCCGGGCTGGTCCTGAACTCCTGGGCTCAAGCGATCTGTCTTCCTCAGCCTCCCAAAGTGCTGGGAATACAGATGTGAGCCACTATGCCCAGCCAACTTATATAAAACATTTGAATTTTAAGAGTAGCTTTTGCTCAGTAACAATACAAAAGATGGATTGTTAGGACAACAGATTTACTAACAAGAAGGCTCAGGTATCTGAAAAATTAGTAAAGTCCTCATGAAGAAACTTTTGATCCACAATTCTAAAAAAATGTATTTTCACAACGAAGAGGTGTTTGCTGATCTCTGCAGCCTTGAATATTTTGCTTTGTATTATGTACTTTTTTTAGTGTGTATTTCAGCTTTAAAGAAACTTTTCTATATTCTTTATCCTCTGTATTCATCTTTCCACTTGTGAAATGTATCAGGTTCTTAATTCCTTTCTCCGTTGCTAAACCAGAATCCAGACAGCTTATTTCTCTTATCTTGTTCCAACTCTATGGTGGTATATTTTCCTGTTTCTTATCTTCCTTTTTTTTTTTTTTTTTGAGAAATATGACTTGTACCAATGAACAACATTTTGGGACAGGAGGAAGGAAGATAGGATAGCCTTGCGGGAAATGAGGCCATGAAGCTTTGTCTGTTTGGAAAGCTACAAGTGTCAGTTGTTGCATGCCTGACAGTGGCCTGCCTTCTGACCTGGACCATTGGTTCTACATATCCTTATAATGTGAGTGGAAGGAATCAGTTGATGAATGCTGCTGTTCAAAATGGGCAAGTGTTCTCATTTACTCTTTTTTTTTGTTTTTTTTTTTTGAGACAGAGTCTCTGTTGCCAGGCTGGAGTGCAGTGGCATGATCTTGGCTCACTGCAGCCTCTGCCTCCTGGGTTCAAGTGATTCTCCTGCCTCAGCCTCCCAAGTAGCTGGGATTACAGGAGCGTGCCATTGCAGCTGGCTAATTTTTGTATTTTTTGTACAGACGGGGTTTCACCATGTTGCCCAGGATGGTCTAGAACTCCTGACATCAAGTGATCCACCCACCTTGGCCTCCCAGAGTGCTGGGATTACAGGCATGAGCCGCCATGCCTGGCCCCTCATTTACTCTTTGTAAGCAATATCATCCTTCTTTTTAGCTGGATCTATTCATGCTAAAAGTCAGGCTAAATGAACATTTAATATTTTTGTGCTTTCTATTGTGAAAATTAACTTTCAGTGCAACTTGATGCCATTTAAACTCTGAATGAAAGTTATTTGTAGGCTGGGCACGGTGGCTCATGCCTGTAATCCCAGCACTTTGGGAGGCTGAGGCAGGTGGATCACCTGAGGTCAAGAGATCAAGACCAGTCTGGCCAACATGGTGAAACCCCATCTCTACTAAAAAATACAATAATTAGCTGGGTGTGCTGTCACGTGTCTGTAATCTCAGCTACTTGGGAGGCTGAGGCAGGAGAATCACTTGAACCCGGGGAGGTGGAGGTTGCATTGAGCCAATATTGCATCATTGCACTCTAGCCTGGGTGACAAGAGTGAAACTCAGTCTCAAAACAAAAAAACAAAAAACAAACAAACAAAAAGAAAGTTATTTACATACATCCAAGATCATCATTTCTGAGGTGCTCATAAGACATGGCATAAGGTAGGGGTGGCAGGTAAAGGAATGATTCCGGTCTATTGTGGATAGGGTTGCCAGCTAAAATACAGGACAACTGATAAAATACAGGATAAAATTTGAATTTCAGATAAACAATGAATATTTTTAAAAAGTGTAAGTATGTCCCATGCAATATTCAGGTTATACTTATACTAATAAGTTATTCATTATTGATCTGAAATATAAAACTGGTATCTTGTATTTAATTTGCTAATTCTGGCAACTCTAATCATGGGAGACTGGCATATGAATAAATCATCACAGGACAGTGGGTAAATGCTGTGATAGGGGCACACGAAAACATTCCAGCAGTTATTTCTGTGATGTTCACAGACAAGAAACTCTGGCCGGGTTGGTATGCAACCAGATTAAAACAACAAAACAACAACCACAACCAAACTCTGGTAGGGGATGAAGGGGCAGCCTGACCAAAGGACACATCTCCAGGCTGACAGGTCAGAGAACTGGGATCCTCACAGTTCCCTGGTGTTTGATCCATGGGGAAAATCAAGCAGGGATTTATGAAAATGCTATGTAATTCTATATGTAGATTAATTAAAATCCTTCCCACTCCAGCTTCCACCTCCAAAGATAGTCACCCTCAAGAAAACCATTGATGTTGACATTTTAGGTGCCTACTGGATCAAGTATTTATTTGGGCAGTTTAGTTTCCATGTCCTTTTATCCCTAGCTATCAAAAAAAGTGGCAAACATATATTTTCCAATTTATTTATTTAACTATAAATCAATGGCAAATTAACTGTAAATAAATTTGTTATTTATTTATAGTTATTTGTTCAATAACTATAGAGCAAAAAACCAGTATTCTTGCTTACCTAGGAAGGATAGAGGGAAATGCAAGGAACAAATGGTGCAAAATAATCAAAGCGACTCCTGCTCTGGATCAACCTGTTGTGTGTATGTGTGTGTTTGAGTGTGTGTGGGGGGCGTCGGGTTGTGGGGTAGGTAGCAGTGGAAATACGGGCTGGGGTTGGAGAACCAAGAACCAAATGCTCACATAAAAGTTGCATTATTTCAAGCAAAGTTAAAAAGAACCAAAGTCTAGCACAGTCAAATACCTGGAATTTACTTTCACAGGATTTGACCTTGATTTTTATGTGTTAAGAGAGTGGAGTGAAGGCTGGGCACAGTGGCTCACACCTGTAATCCCAGCACTTTGGGAAGCCAAGGAGGGCAGACTACTTGAGCCCAGGAGTTTAAGACCAGCCTGGGAATCATGGCGAAATGCCATCTCTACAAAAAATACAAAAATTAGCGAGTCTTGGTGGTGTGTGACTGTAGTCCCAGCTACTCGGGAGGCTGAGGTGGGAGGATCACTTGAGCCCAGGGAGGTCGAGGCCACAGTGAGTCATGATTGTGCCACTGCACTCCAGCCTGGGCAACAGAGTGACACCCTGTCTCAAAGAGAGAGAGAGAGAGACAAAGAGAGATAGAGAGAGAGAGAGAGAGAGAAGCGGGTTTCATCTAGCATAGTTACCTGGAGAAGGTGTGTTTAAGTTCTGTCTTGAAGGCCTAGAATTTGAGTGGGTACAGAGGAGGAAAAAGGGCATTGCCCACAGGGAGAGGCACCTATTCAAAGGCATATTTTAGAGTGTCGTGTGTACAGCAGGATTGATGGGGCTGGTCAGCATGAAGGTGAGAGGGTGAGGAGATCTAAGAGGACCTAGACTTGGCAGTGGAAAGGTTATTTGTTAACTGATTAGATTTCAGACTCAATGAAAAAATGAAAGGAATTTATCTCACTTGAATAGGAAAATGGATACATAGAAATTTCTGGGGCATGTCTGTAAAAGTAGGACAGAGCAGTAGTTTGAGATCACATCTTGGATAACTCAAGGGCTGTCCCACTTTTGACTGAATTACTCAGGAATTCAGAAAATTGCTTCACAGTTGTATTCTTGCAATCATATTCTGCCACGGGCTTCCAGCAGGTGGTATATTAGGAAAAATATTTACATAAAAGAAGATAAAGAGTCATTTTATTTTCATCCTAATCCGTGTTCTACCTTAATTGCCTTATGGAAAAATCCTGTTTGCTTGACCCTCTTTCTTGTACGGAAATATAGATCATGACCATTGGAAAATGGAAGTGCAGGCTTCTGCCACAGCAGGGAAACACATTATTGTTGGGTTGGGTGTTTCATTAAAGGTTTCTGCGGAGGCTGAATATCTTTATCTAAAATTCACAAAAATGCCTCAGGCCAAGATCCTAAAAAAATGAGAATTATTTACCTGGAATCTCCTTGGTTCTCTCTCTGTCGCTCTTTTTCTTTCTCTTTTATCTTGCTGATTATTTTACTGTGGCTCTTACAGCCATAAGATTCTCTACTAATTTACTACTTTTAACCACTCTTGATTCAGTATCAGAGTGATAAATTTTTGATTTTTTTTTCTCTTGTGGAGATCAGGAAGGGTAGGAGATTTATACCTAAATATTCTTAGTCCTGATTTAAGAAGGAACAGTAGTCTCGAATTCCTAGGAAAAGATAATTTGGAGAATCCAGACCAGAACAAGTGTTCCAATGGAGATGTTTTCTTTGCATGCTGATTTCTTTCTTGTCGGTTATCTCTTTATTGCAGAACCACAGAAGTTGAAGGGGTCTCCAGAGGATGTCTAAGATGAATCACTGCCTCAGGCAGGCACAGACCAAAGAGTGGTGTGAAGTTAGATTCTGGGCCCAAACAACCATTCCAGAAAGAGTTCTATCAACTTTCATTATTAATAAATAAAAACATTCTGAGATGCTCTGCTAAGTTTTATGGTGAATATTTATAGCCAGTTACTAAATTACCACTAAAAGCTTATCACAGGTCCATTTCTAAAGATGCATATTATCTAACAGAGTGGTGGTTCTTAATCACATTCCATTTTCACACTTAAAATAGATAAAAACACATATCCATGTTCCCAAAGTTTTGCATCTCTAGTAGAGTTAAAATTGCACTTATGCATTTTTCTATAACTTTGTTAGTCTTAGCATTGAATACCAAACTTGTCTTTACACAAGCAAAACACAGCTAAAGTTGTAAGCACTGTCTGGCCATTAAAACTGTAAGCACTTCACTTGACAGAACCAAATAATCACGGAGAAATGACTTGGGGCAACTTATTACCTCTTTCAATTCTCTTTTTGTAAGGAAATAGTTTCCTGTGTCCAGTTTGATTATAGGAAAAAAAATGATGAAGTTGGTCTCACACATCCCTAGCTTCCTCCTTTTTCCAGGCTCTTACAAAATACCCTAGACTATGTGGCTTAAACAACAGACATTTATTTCTCATAGCTCTGGAGACTGGGAAGTCCAAAATCAAGGTGCTGGCATATTTGGTTCCAATGAGCACCTTCTTCCTAGGCTGCAGTCAGTCACCTTTTTGCTATGTCCTCACATGGCAGAAAGAGACCAAGCTCCCGGGTGTCTCTTATTGTAAGAATACTCATCATATCATGAGAGCCCCATTCTTATGACCTCATCTAAAGCCATTTATCTCCCAAAGATCCTGGCTCCAAATACCATCACATTGGGGATTAGGGCTTCAACGTATAATTTTGTGGGGACAAAATTCAGCCATATCATATAGAATACAATACTATTATAAGTATACATATTATAAGTAGACAACTCAATAAATTTTTGCAAAGTGGGCCGGGCATGGTGGCTCACGCCTGTAATCCTAGCACTTTGGGAGGCCGAGGTGGGCGGATCATGAGGTCAGGAGATTGAGACCATTCTGGCTAACACGGTGAAACCCTGTCTCTACTAAAAATACAAAAAAATTAGCTGGGCGTGATGGCGGGCACCTGTAGTCCCAGCTACTCAGTAGGCTGAGGCAGGAGAATGGCATGAACCTGGGAGGTGGAGCTTGCAGTGAGCCGAGATTGCGCCACTGCACTCCAGCCTGGGTGACAGAGTGAGACTCCATCTCAAAAAAAAAAATTTTTTTTTTTTTTTTTTTTTTTTTTGCAAAGTCAACAGACCTGTGTAACCAATGTCCAGATCAAGAAACAGAATATTACCAGCAGCCTTCCTTGCCTGCCCCAACAGTATCACTATTTCTGACTTCTTGACACCATCGATTGGTTTTGCCTGTTTTTGAACTTTTGAATATTCTGTGGAGAATATTTATAGCAGCACTCTTTACAATAGCCTAAAAGTGGAAGTGATTTGGTGAACATACCTACCCAATTCTGTTGGTTATAGACCTAGAAATGGGATTGTGGAGTCATCAGGTATGTATGCTCAGCTTTACTAGATACTGCCAAACAGTTTTCCAAACTGGTTGTGCCAATTTAAACCCCCACCTTCACCAACATTTTGTATTGTCAGTCTTTTTCATTTTAGCCATTCTAGTGGTATGTAATTGTATCACATGTGCTTTAATTTGTACTTCCTTGATGACTAATGAAGTTGAGCATCTTTTCCTATTTTTAAAATTACAGGTGCTTTTCATTAGGATACCATGACTTCTAAACAGCTCCACCCTACTTTATGTTATCTGAAGGACTAAGCTGTGCATTGTAATTCAAGCCTTCATTTTAATGATACTCTATGGTGCTTGGACTGACACTGAGCCACTGATAATTATGCTTCGGTCTGGCCTTTGACCATTTAGGTGTTAAACCATATTTTGATAAGTTATTAATGAGAATATCATGTAGACTACACTTGAATTTCTCGAGGAAATTAGCTCTAATTCTGCCTCCCTTATCTACATAACATGTAGATCAACCCTGTAGTGGAAGAACTACCTCCCAGGCTGGTTCTTCATGGATCCATGCAAGGTTATTTGAACCTGGTGCTTCTCTGAGTCGTGTCAAACAGACAGTTTGATGATTTGACCTTGTGTCTCCACAGGAATTAATGTTAAAGGATGAGTTATAATTGTTGGTCTCATGTGTCTTCCTCCTTTCCCTGAAACTGTCAGGGCAGTGGGACTCTATACTGGTAGGAGGCTGGAACATTAGTTGCTTTAACATCACCATTTCCAAGGTTCTCTATCTCAGACAATCCTTTCTCCTTTTAGTTGTGTCTGTTTAAAAATGCCAAGCTTTTCAGATGGCCAACATCCTCTTGATGTTGTTCACTCTTGATGTTTTTCATCCTCTTGATGTTGTTCACTGTGGTCCACCAGTGGAATTGATTATGAAATTCAAGGTAAGGATGCTGACTTTTGGAAGGTGTCCCCAGATATCTGTTTGGTAATCTTATGGAATTATATATTATAATTTCTCCCAAAAAAGAGCCACTCTAATAATACATTGTTCAGGGAACTTTGAGTTTATTTAAAAACGATGCGTTAGAACCACTGTGAACTTTAGAAACTACATGTTCTGGAAACTATGTGCAGAGTTTCCTTAAGAAGTATGTTATTTGCTATGCTTTTTAGTTGGTGTATCTTTTCTTAAGAATATAGGTCCTAATATATTTTTAAAACTTGCAGATTTAGACTTATCTTTGAGTTGGGTGCTTAGATTTTCTATCACATTGTGCTTGGTTTTAACATTCAGGAGAAAATCACATTGAACAACACAATCTCCTTCTACCAGGTAATTTTTTGGACATCTGGGATTTGAAAGGTGCTTCACTTTGATTAGCAGTGTGTTCTGTTATTCTCTATTAACCAAGCACCAGATAATTATTAGGAATCTTCTAGGGGTGGGTGAGCCTTTCACGGGTGGCTGATTCATTTTGGGATCCCTGCCCAGACGGTCATTAAGAAGTGTCAGCCAGTGAAGAGCTGGGCACCTGCTCTGCTTGACATGAATCAAGACAACTTTATTTCTCTTGAGCCAAACAAACAAATGAAACACTCCCTGCAACCTTCAACAAAACAACAACAATGAAGAGAGGAGTCTGCCTGCCAAGCAATCTAGGCTTGAACCAACTGCTGCTCAATAAACATCATTCCCTGGAGGCCGTCTCTGCCCACCCTCTGATTCTCTTGACCTGTCTTGTTCCACAGTGGACAGCAGGTTTACTTTGGAGCTCTGTTTGATCTTCTGTCACTAACTTACACCTGTGGTTCGTTTTGATTGTCCTGCTGGTACTTTTGTTCAGCTGTGGCTGTCGCGTGCTTGTTAGAGGTATGGAAAAATGCAGTATTCGGTGATATTTATCAATGTGTATCCAGAGATCTGAGACTTTTTAGGTAGAAACTCAAGCAACAGTCAACTTTTGTGAGATGAATAAATGTGGTAATTTAGACATTTATGAGCTACTGTAAATCTTTTCTGCACAATGCTTTGAAAAATTATTTTCAGATTTTCTTTCTTTCCGTAACTCCTACAATACTTGGACATAATTGATTTTCCATGATTACACATAGCTTCTCCAACTCATATAGAGTGTCATCTCAAAACACATTTTCCAATTTTAAAGAAATAAAATGAAATTCACATTTTGAAATAATTTGTCATTAGCTAAGACAAATCTGGTTGGGTTTCTTTTTTGTTTTGTTTTGTTTTTTCCTTTATGGACCATATTGGAAGTTTTCACTTGGACATTCATACTTTATTTTCTCTCAGAGGACTTTGTCAGTAGGCAGAAGATAAGAAGACAAGTTAGTTTGCCTTGAGAGTATCTCTCAGTTACTACAGTGCAGGAGAGGAACGTGTTGGCTAACGCATGGCCCCTTGCTAGTCATTCTCAAACTTCAGTGTGCATCAGAGGTACCTGGGGATCTTGTCTTAGAATATAATTCTTGGGTTCCACTTCTGGAGATCCTGATTTAGTAGGACTGAGATCTGTTTTTGTTTTTGGTGATCTGTATTTTTTTTAGCAAGCATTCCAATACCTGTGATGTGCATTCTACAGAAGCACATTGTATGAAATACAGACCCAGGGCTGCTTATTCTACCACGAGGAACAGTTGCTGAAGCAGGTAAGACGACTGGTCATGGCAAACTCTGTTCATATCATAATTAAGAGAAAAGATGTCTCTTTAGATCTAATGTTATAACTATGTGTCCTAGGCTGGGTTCCCTAGGAGCAGAGCCTAAGACAGGCAACAAATTATATGTGATTTATTGGAGGGGTCTTAGGAGAAAGGGAGTAAGGGAAGTGGGTGAGGGCAAGACAAGGAGCTAAGCAAGGCTGTGGTCTCAGTTGGAGGCTGGCTTTAGCCTGATTCCATGGGGAGCACTGGAACATGAATTCCACCACATAGTCCTTGAGGAAAGTCAATCAGACTTTTGTATTCCATGTCAGTCACTGTTGACAAGCTGCCCTGGGGTGGATGGGTGATGTAACCTCATGGAGGAGGACATCCCTATCCTACACAGGGCAGCTTCCCTGGGAGGAAGCCTCTGGAGCCACTAGCAACCCACACTCATGGCAGCCAGGGGATGGGTGCACCTGCCAGGTAGAGGGGATCTACAAGGGGCACCATCAGTATTCATTGCATTATGACAACATGGAGTCATGTGGGAGGCTTTTCACAGTGTGGTTTCTGTTCTTGGTCCCTCCGACTGCTCTTGCTGTAGTAATTTACTTAGTAAGCTTACTGTTATTATGATTCTTTTTAAAATTGCAAGGGAAAATATGGACAGCACGTATACTTGCTTTTTTCTTTGTCATATTTTTCCTCCTGTGCTTTAGTAAGGATTGTCATCCTGTAGCAAAGTGTAGAAAACATGGCAACCTCCTTTGTCAATTTTGTTTCCTAGTCTCAATGAGATGAACAATGACTTCAAATATTGAATTATGGATCCTCAGGCTGTAGTGAAATCTTAATGTGTTTTACTCAAAACTTCATTTGCAGATGATTCTGTCTCATGCTTCTTGTAATGATATTGCTTGCGGGGGAGTTCCCTTGTTGTAGGACCTTCAGTGAGAAATATGATGTTCTGGAAACGATTGAACTGGTTGTCATTGGTTACTTGGCTTTATTAAATAAAGCAGACTCTTTTAAATTGTGTTCTGTGGAACATTAGTGTCCTTTGCACTGTGTTCTACAAAAAAAAGTTCTGTGCTCGAATATTTTTGGTGGCATTCTGTGTATGATATTTCCCTCTTGGAGATTCACAAAGCACTTTGGCCCTTGAAAGACTAAATATTCTGCAGGAAAGAAAACTTCTTACCTTTGTTTAACTGATTGTTTTTCAAATCTATTTGCTCATGGAAGAACCTCCTGTCATGACTGCCTCCTCCTTTTTTTTTTTTTTTCTTCAGAATATATGTTACCATCTCACAGAACACAGTTTGGAGAATACTGGTATAAAACATCATTCCTCATCATGTGTTATCAGAGCATTGGTAAGCAACAAAGAACTAGTTCCACCCTTTTACCTTGTAAACCCAGCCCTTGACATCTTATTTACATGCAAGGCAAGTGCAAAGCAGGTTTGGGGACAGGACAGTCTCTGGAGTACAAGGACAAGTTTTTTGTTTTCTATGCTGAAGGGGCCATAAAAACGGTAACATATTTAATGAGGCCTCACTGTAGCTATTTTAGCCTCTATAAAACATCTTATTCAGCCTAACCTACAATTACTTAATGGACAGCGTTTTACAAACAGCTAGTCTCCAGCCTCAAATGTTTATTAAGTGTCTGTTCCTTTTGGAGCCACTTTACTAAGGAGAGTCATGCAAGATTAAAAAGACAGAATATTAAAAATTCAGCCAAGACACACCAGGGCTACCCTGATGATAACAACTGTGGTGTAATGTTTTTGAATTCATATGGATTCCCATGTTCTCAGTAAAAGATACCCTACCATTTCCCAACATTCTTTCATTAAAAAAATTATTTGGACCATCATGGGTATTTGGCATTTCTTTTTTGCATAAAACAGATCCGCTGTGAGTTGTATTTTTCTAAGAAATGTTGAGTTGTAAAAGATAAAGGTGAATGGATATTTATTTATTTTATACAGCACTTTAAAGTTTGCAGAAAACTCCCCTCTGTCATTTTTGTACTTACAAAAATCCCATGAGAATGGCAGTATTACAAGCACCACAAAAGTGACCAGTGTCCCTCATCCGGCAATGTAAAACCAGATACCTACACCAAGGTTTGCAGCAATAAAAAGAAAGGCTTTTATGGCAGGGTGCCAAGCAAGGAGATCTAGGCAGCTGAATGCTCAAATCCGGACCTCCCTGATGGCTTGCAGGCAAGGATTTTATTTTTTTTATTTTTATTTTTTTGAAATGGAGTTTCACTCTTTTTGCCCAGGCTGGAGTGCAATGGCACGAACTTGGCTTACAGCAACCTCCGCCTCCTGGGTCAAGTGATTCTCCTGCCTCAGCCTCCTGAGTAGCTGGGATTACAGGCATGCACCACCACCCCGGCTAATTTTGTAATTTTAGTAGAGACGGTGTTTCTCCATGTTGGTCAGGCTGGATTTGAACTCCTGACCTCAGGTGATCCACCTGCCTCGGCCTCCCAAAGTGCTGGAATTACAGGCGTGAGCCACCGTGCCCGGCCAACCGCAGGCAAGGATTTTTAAAGGGAGGAGTAAATTACAAGAAAGCAGAAGGTACAGGTGAAATTATTAATCAATACATAGAGGTTACATATTGGTTTAGACCTGAAAGGGCAGGATACACAGGTCATAGGTAGATTCAGACGTTCTGATTTGTGATTGGTTGGGGAAGAAAAGCTTTGTTTTAAAATTTGAAGTCAATGAAAGAATGTTGACTGGTTACAGGGAGTGACCTTTTCCAAGCCCCTCAGGAAGAAACTTAGAATAAAGGATGATGGTTAAAATTTAGTATTTCTTTCCCCTGTATCTGAGATCTGTGTGCCAGGAGATCCTTTGGTGGGAGTCCCCAGTGGAGGTCTGGTTTCTGAAAGACAACTCAGGGATATATGCTAAAATGTTATCTTTGGGTTATATAGGGAAAGCAAGTATCTCTGGGACTCTGAATTTTTTCGCTGTTGTTTTACATTGCTATTCCCTTTTTGTTTAACAAATTACTTATTTACTTTTGGGACTAGCTAAGTAGCCAGTGTATTTTTTGAAGGAATTCAGGATTTTTCTTGATTTCCATGGTTTGGGTCCACAGGCCCCTAAAAAAAGGAGTCCCTGTCCCATCACAAGGACTCCTGGAAGGCTGGCCAGAGCAGCCTCACAGATTTCAGGAGCTTAATTGTTATTCAACTGGATCGTTATCCTACGTGACAGGCTTTCCTGGGATTTTCTTTTTGCATTGTAAGAAAATTCTAGAAGCAAATCGCAAGACTTTCCCTTCCTTGCTCTTATTTCCCTCCTGTTTACTTATGCTCTACCAGCTTAGCATCCAGACCCAACAACAGCTTCCTTTTCTGCTCCCTGATCCATTGCTTAGCAATAGTTACCTCTTGAGTCATGGGAGGGTGATAATCCTCGTGTGTGTGCATGAGTGTGTACACGTGTAGGAGTTGATGGGGAGTGAAGTAGTCAGAGGCCATATTTAGACAGAGTCCTGCATTCTCTGCTGAGGAATATGGATTTTCTCTACTAGGAAGTCTAAGTAATTTAGGACCATGGATCCTTTGGATAGTGTAGAAGATAGTCTGAAAACACAGGAAGCTGTTGCATAAACATGGCAGACAGATAGTGAGGTCTGGAAAATGGGCATAACTGAGGTAATAGAAAGGACAAGGCCATATTTGAGTGAGATTTCTGAGGTAGAATAGACTGGGTTGGGTGGAAAGAGAGACACAGGAACTAAAGATATCTGTGTGGTTTCTAATTTGGGTGGATTCTAGTGCTATCACCTGGGAAGAGAAGAGTGGGGAGAGAAATGAGTTGGTGGGGTAGGGCAGGGACAGTCAAAAAGATAAAGTCACTTTAAGGACATGCTAAGTTTGAAATGAGATACTTAGAAAGCAGCTTAAAATATTGGTCTCTTTCTTAACAGAGAAAGAGAACAAAACCTGAGATTTAGGTCGGGCACTAAACAGTGTATAAAGACCTGGGCATGGATGGATGCCTCCAGGAAGAGTGTGGTGCCAGAATAAGTCACCCACACAACTCAGGTGTATTTCCAACATGTCACATGTCTTTATGGCTCATAAGTCAACTTCACTTCACTAAAATCCCCTTTTTTTTCGTCTGGGGAAAACTTAATTTCGCTGATTTGAGTTTATCCTCCTCTTATGCGGTGTGGAGTCTTTAGAGTGCAGATTGGTGGTCTGGTCTTTGGTCATCCGTCTGTGGAGGTCACTGCTAAAGCTGCCACCATCCTCCTGGATTCCTTCTTCTCTGCCATAGCTATGCCATATGAGGCTGCCTGTGGTTTTGTCTGCCTGACATGCACTCCACCCAGCCTTTCCACTTGGGGTTTTGCTATCAACACTGTAGACTAAAAGGGAGCATGGGCTTCTCTGCGACCCTTTGGCATGTCTCTTCCCCTTCCTCCCTCCTCTCGCCCAGAGACATCTCTTGTTAGTCTGGAAAAGGGAGAGAAGGAAGAAAGGATGAAGCCCCCACTGTATTACTTCTCATATTAGCTCCCATTTTCTCTCCAAACCACCGAGTCTTCTTAAGGGCTAAACATTGTTTTTCAGGGAAATAAAAGCCAGACGGACTTGCTGGCTATTGCTGGTTTTGACCCTGATGGATGCTTTCCTGAGGTTATGGAGTATCAAGACTGCCACCAACATCCATCTGGAGCAAGATGGCCGAATAGGAACAGCTCCAGCCTCCAGCTCCCAGCACGAGTGACAGAGAAGACGGGTGATTTCTGCATTTTCAACTGAGGTACAGGGTTCATCTCACTAGGGAGTGCTGGACAATCGGTGCTGGTCAGCTGGTGCAGCCCAACCAGTGACAGCTGAAACAGGGCAAGGCATCACCTCACCTGGGAAGCACAAGGGGGAAGGGAATCCCTTTAGAAACTGAGACACACAGCACCTGGAAAATCGAGTAACTCCCACCCTAATACTGCACTTTACCAAAGGTCTTAGCAAACGGCACACCAGGAGATTATATACCACACCTGTCCGGGAGGGTAACATGCCCACGGAGCCTCCCTCATTGCTAGCACAGCAGTCTGAGATCTAACTGCAAGGCAGCAACGAGGCTGGGGGAGGGGTACCCGCCATTGCTGAGACTTAAGTAGGTAAACAAAACCACTGGGAAACTCGAACTGGGTGGAGCCCACTGCAGCTCAAAGAGGCCTGCCTGTCTCTGTAGACTACACCTCTGGGGACAGGGCACAGCTAAACAAAAAGCAGCAGAAACCTCTGCAGATGTAAATGTCCCTGTCTGACAGCTTTGAAGAGAGCAGTGGATCTCCCAGCATGGAGGTTGAGATCTGAGAATGGACAGACTGCCTGCTCAAGTGGGTTTCTGACCCCTGAGTAGCCTAACTGGGGGACGTCCCCCACTAGGTGCAGACTGACACCTCATACCTCACACGGTGGGGTACACCCCTGAGACGAAGCTTCCAGAGCAAGAATCAGACAGCAGCACTTGCTGTTCAGCAATATTCTATCTTCTGCAGCCTCCGCTGCTGATACCCAGGGAAACAGGGTCTGGAATGGACCTCAAGCAACCTCCAACAGACCTACAGCTGAGGGTGCTGACTGTTAGAAGGAAAACTAACAAACAGGAAGGACACCCACACCAAAACCCCATCAGTACGTCACCAGCATCAAAGACCAAAGGCAGATAAAACCACAAAGATGGGGAAAAAGCAGGGCAGAAAAACTGGAAATTCAAAAAATCAGAGCGCATCTTCCCCTCCAAAGGAACACAGCTCATCGCCAGCAACGGATCAAAGCTGGACGGAGAATGACTTTGACGAGTTGAGAGAAGAAGGCTTCAGTCCATCAAACTTATCAGAGCTAAAAGAGGAACTACGTACCGAGCGCAAAGAAACTAAAAATCTTGAAAAAAGAATGGAAGAATGGATAACTAGAATAATCAATGCAGAGAAGGCCATAAACAAACTGACAGAGATAAAAACCATGACACAAGAAATACGTGATAAATGCACAAGCTTCAGTAACCAACTCGATCAACTGGAAGAAAGAGTATCAATGATTGAAGATCAAATGAATGAAATGAAGCGAGAAGAGAAGTCTAGAGAAAGAGAAGGAAAAAGAAATGAACAAAGTTTCCAAGAAGTATGGGATTATGTGAAAAGGCCAAATCTACGTCTGATTGGAGTGCCTGAAAGTGAGGGGGAAAATGGAACCCAGTTGGAAAATACTCTTCAAGATATCATCCAGGAGAACTTCCCCAACCTAGTAAGGCTGGCCAACATTCAAATTCAGGAAATACAA
>NW_016814955.1:604855-610551 GCF_001698545.2 Rhinopithecus bieti | reverse complement strand
GTATGTTTATTGCGGCACTATTCACAATAGCAAAGACTTGGAATCAACCCAAATGTCCATCTGTGACAGACTGGATTAAGAAAATGTGGCACATATACACCATGGAATACTATGCAGCCATAAAAAAGGATGAGTTCGTATCCTTTGTAGGGACATAGATGCAGCTGGAAATCATCATTCTCAGCAAACTATCGCAAGAACAGAAAACCAAACACCGCATGTTCTCACTCATAGGTGGGAATTGAACAGTGAGATCACTTGGACTCTGGAAGGGGAACATCACACACTGGGGCCTATTATGGGGAGGGGCGAAGAGGGAGGGATGGAATTGGGAGTTATACCTGATGTAAATGACGAGTTGATGGGTGCTGACAAGTTGATGGGTGCAGCACACCAACATGGCACAAGTATACATATGTAACAAACCTGCACATCGTGCACATGTACCCTAGAACTTAAAGTTTATTAAAAAAAAAAAAAAAAAAAAAAGAAAAAAAGAAAGACTGCCACCAGCTTGAACTGGGGGAAGGAAATAAATACAGGGAGGAAAAAAGGCTAATATCTTAAAATACTATCTAGCCATAGTATTAGAGTAAGAAGAGAAGGCGAGCAAACCTGTGGGCTACAGAGTGTGGATCCAAGAAGGAGCAGAAAGGTGGCATCCAAGGAAGAAGCCAGAAAGCTCCTAGAGGGTGACAAAATCACCACTCTGAGGACACCAAGACACAAGGCAGAGTCCCACATGTGATGCAACGGGATGGGAACTGAACATGGCAGAAGTGAGCAGCTGGGTTCAGAACCCGGTGTCTTTAAAGTATGCCTATGGCCTAGTCTGCAGTTGGGAGGTCAGACTGGGTTCAGATGGACCCACCTCTGTCTTATGGGTGATTATGTCATGACACAAAGTGTTTTCCTGATCTTATCTCTCTTATCTGTTTCTCTAATACCTCCTACCCTGGACTACAAGTCCCTTGGGGCCAGAACAGTGCCCTTTACATTCTTATACCCTCAGCCCCTAGCACAATGTCTGATGCATAGTGGATTCGTAATTTAGATTTAATGAATGACTATAGGCCAAAGTTTTCCAAGAAGGTCAACATTTTCTCTGCCCAGATATAGGGCTGAAATTATCCAAGATCTGAGGGGAATTTCCCTTTAGTTCTGTGCTGGAGTGCAGCAAGAGCTCTGAGGCCTTTGAACTTAGGTCTAGTAATCCGGTTTCCAGTGATAAGGGTGGTTAGCACCATTGATAGTGAAGTGAAAGATACGGTTTGGACATTTGCTTGTTTTCTCCCTTCATTTTACCCTAATGCAGACATTGGGGTCATAACATTTTAGAAATATTTTAACTCATGGATGCAGTTCAGAAATAAATCAGTTTAGACTGGGCACGGTGATTCAGGCCTGTAATCCCAGTACTTGGGGAGGCCGAGGTGGGTGGATCACTTAAGGTCAGCAGTTCAAGACCAGTCTGGCCAACATGGCGAAACTCTGTCTCTACTAAAAATACAAAAAATTGGCTGGGTGTGGTGGCACCCACCTGTAATGTCAGTTACTCGGGAGGCTGAGGGCATGAGAATCTCTTGAACGTGGGAAGTGGAGGTTGCAGTGAGTGGAGATTGTGCCACTGCACTCCAGCCTGGGTGACAGAGTGAGACCCTGTCTCAAAAACAAAAATTTATCACAGATCTGCACACTGCACAAGGCACTGTGAGAAATATTGGCGTATAAAGAGAAGCGATACAGATGCAAGGCCTTGTTTTTTCCAAAAAAACTCCTGGTTAGGAAGTTAAGAAAGTTAGTAAATGGCTATAATTCATAGAAAAATAAAAGCGCAAGTGTTGAAACAAAATAAAGGAATGGGGGAGGGAGAGTTTCTACTTGATTAAAACTATAGATTATTTAGAATTTCCCATTTATTAGTTATCCAAATTAAAAGTTGTTACACTGAATCTTGCAAAGCAGAAAGGCACTTAATTTGTGTATTTATCTTCTGCAAAAAATATTGAAAGCACAAAATAAGAAAATTTTGGGTGGGGTCTAGGTTATGGCAATGGCTTTTTTCCCAACAAAAAAGGTTTAAGAAGGAGAGAGAAGATTTTTGAAAAGAGCCAGATTCACTGTTTCCATTTATGGAGAAGTATATGATTTTTGCCAAGGAATTACACACGGCAGACTGTATCCTTTTTTAGCTTCTAAATCAAAGTTGGAGAGATACACAGTTTGGAATTAGTTCAGCTGTGTTTGAAGTTGCTCAGGGATCCTTAGGTGAAAGGTGGTGTGTAAACCCGAATAAATATTCTTGTTATTTCATTATTGTTGTGATGAGTTATGTTGTCAGGAACGCAGACTGCTGGAATCAGACTGGGAGAACGAAGTGTAATGCGTATCACCTAAAGATTGTATTTCACAGCTGTAAACACCCAAAAGAACTTCTGGCAGAGAATCATCAGCTGTAAATTTACAACCCGCACAGGCATCCAAGCTTTGTTGGGGAAAAAACAATCTCCTGAAAATATGTTATTCTAAATGTTTGGCTTCTAAGAGAATCTTATTTATGTGTTTTTAGTAAGCATGGCGGTAGAAAGGGGTTGAAAAGGAAGGAGGGGATCTCAAAAGCACTTTGAAGAACCTGCTGATTTTTCTTTGTTTTCCTCCTCCCCTCCAACATGACATTTTCAGCTTCCTTATAAAGCTAGCCCTTTGGGTTGAAATAGCTAGTGAAGTCACATTTATTGAGTACTCGCTGGGTGCTTGGGCTAGGGCTGGTTCTTTGGGGACTTTAGATGTTTAAGGTTTGCCATTTTGGAGTGTTGAGCTAAGAGGAAAAGACTAACCTATGGAAAAGCATAAAAGACCTTCCTTAGAAGAGTATCTGTCATTAAATGCTGGACATGTGGTTTGGAGTATCTGGGCTGGAGAGGTCAGGGCAGTGGCACAAATGAGGGCTCCCTGGTGTCTTAGAAACTGAAATGACCTTTACGGGGAAAATTCCCCTTGTCCATTGTGACAACAGAACAGCCAGAGGAGAGCAAGAGGCACAGAAATGCTGCTCTGCCCTCCAGGAAGATGGGAGCTTCTTCCTTGGTACCCAGGCACCAAGAGCACGCCTTGGCTGCTCAAGGTGAGGAAGTGCCCTAGAGGCCCAAGGTGGATGACATGGCCATAGGGAAAAGCAGGCACCAAAGCTCGGAACTCATTTCCCCAGGATCCTTTGTTCGTCCTAAACTGTGAAGCTCAGATCATGTTCCTGGAGCTGACAGCCATGACCTTGCCTACTGCTCACAGCCCCTTTCTCAGACCTGATGGAACAATGTGAGGTGGGAGTTTCTGGGGGTGCTGGGCAGTTGCTCGGCGTTCTGTTTTTCCTGATTGGATCTGGAAAGGCTGCCTGTGGCAAGAGAATTCCGAGGTGAGCCTCTCTTCCCAAGCCAGGCGCATGATCTGGCACATTTGAACTCTATTCAAGGAGGTCTGCTCTTCCAGATCCCTAGCCCAAGAGAGCAACGGGGTCACACACACAGAAAGACACTGAGCTTGCCTGTGTTACCCCATCTGCTCACACAGGTTATCCATGGCTGCAAAGTGCCTTGCAGCGATTTGGGATTCTGCAGGGTATGCCTGGCCCGTGCTTATGAGCAAGTTCAGCCGGCAATAAGTGCATCCATTTAGACTCATGCCCTGCTCTGCGCAGTCTCTGGAGGCATGTCTACTTGCAGCATTTAGTCTCCCTCTGGACAGTGCCCTAATGTGCTAGAGCCCTCGAGGTGCCCAGCTGGGAAAGGGTAAGTACACTAGGAAGCAGTTCCCCTCTTGAGAGCGTACAATGTTAGAGGGATTCCAAGGTAGGGCTGTCTTTGGTCTGAGCACCCTACAGAGTTCTTAGTGAATTCGCTCTTGTGATTTTTGCTTGTACCTTCCCTTCCATAGCCTGTAAGGAAGAGTTCAGTGGGGAGGCTGGGATGAGAACAGTTCTAAGGGATAGTCTGTGTGTGATGAAAACGGCGGCTCTCCTTACCCGTATTTATTTTGCCTAAATATACACATTAAGGCTTTAAATGAAAAACTACATTTACATTACATTACATTATATATAATAATATATACAATTACATTATTCTGTCCCATCCGACCCAATCCCAAATCCAAATTCCAGAGGTAACCACCATGAATCTAGCTGTTTCTTTTGGCCTTTATAGTTACATTTCTTTTAAAATAATTTTAAAATGTTTTAAGACACAAGGTCTCACTCTGTTGCCTAGGCTGGTGTGCAGCGGCAAAATCATAGCTTGAACTCCTGGGCTCAAGCAATCCTCCTGCCTCAACCTCCTCAGTAGCTGGGACTATGGACATGTGCCAACCCACCCGGCTAACATAGTCCTATTTCTGACTAATATGTTTGTACCACACAGTTTTGGTTTGTCGGTTTGAACATCACCTGTTAATTTATTATTGTAGTAAAAGAAGACCTACTCTTGCCTTAAACATCCCCATTTCATAGTCCTCAGACTCCTCAAACAGTAACACCACAAATTTTGATGAATCATCAGTGCTAGAATATTATGACTGTGGAAGTATTGCCCGCTGCTGAGTCTGGTAATACACTACAGCCGTGACTCTTACCTTGTATGTTTTTGGAGCTGATACTTTTCTCTTGTTTTTGTTTGTTTCATTTTTGTGTAACTATTGCCATCTTCCCACAAATGCCTCCAATGTCTCTGTCACACATACGTATTAATATTTTCCGTATATGCAAACAAATCAACTCTGCCGTTTCCCCTTAAAAATGTTTCTCCTGGAGCCCTTTGTTGTTTCCCCATAATCCATAAGCATTGCTCTGTTTTTGAACCCCACATGCAGCTCTTTGGGGATAGATCCCTTGTTTTGTGTGTGTGGTGTTTTTTTGTTTGGTTTGGTTCCAGTGTCTTCTTTTCATGGTTTGCCAGAATACTTTACTTTTTAGCAGCCTCCTAGAAAGTAATATAAAGAAGGTAAAATTTCTGAGATCTGAACGTCTGAAAATGTCTTTGTTGTACACCCAAACTTTACTGATAGGTTGAGTATAGAATTTCATTTGGAAAATCATTTTTCCTCAGAATTATGAAGTCATTGCTGCATTTTCTTTGCCCAATTGCTGTTGAGAAGTCTGATGCTATTCTGCTTCATAATTTCTTGTGTGTGTCCTGTTTTTCCTCCCTGGAAGCTTAAAACATTTTTCTCTTTATTCTCGATATTTTCAAATTTCACAACAATGTGCTGCAGAGGCAGAAAGATGTGATCCCTGTCGTCACCCATCATAGGAGTTATGGCCAGCATTCTTATAACAAAAGATTGATTAACAAGGAAAAAGCCTAACAAATGTGTTTAATCAAAGTTTTATGTGACAGAGGAACTTTCAGAAATGAAGACCAAAAGACCCAGGGAAAACTGTTTTTATGCTTAAGTTCAATGAAGAAGAGACAGTTGTGTAGAAATGGGATTGGGCAAAAGTGTAAGATCTAACGGTAACAGACTGAGCGGGGAAGTCCAGCAAAGCCTGTCTGCTCAGATGCATCTTGATTCTCTGGGTAGCATTCCTTCCTCCTTGGTATGGGCTGGAACCCCTCTGGAATCAGGGTCTTCAAGGGAGAAGAGGGAGGCAGAGTGAGCTTTCTAGGTTTTATGACTTGCTTTGGGGGGAGAACGTTCAGTTTTTT
>NW_016814955.1:587651-604518 GCF_001698545.2 Rhinopithecus bieti | reverse complement strand
GCTTGAGCCACCGCACCCGGCCGAGAACGTTCAGTTTCTATGACCTGCCTTGGGGAAGAGGAATTGTGGCTTCTATGGTTTGTTTCAGGGGAGAAAGGTGGGAGGAAGGCAGAAGGGCAGGAGGAGGGCAGAGCGACCTTGTTTCTAAGGCTTCCCACCTCCTTCAGTTCAAAGTACTCAGTAAGTGCCGTACTTCCCCGTATGGTGTTAGGAGTTCCAATGGTGCCTTGGTATTGGTCTTTTAATTTTTATTATGATCAACCATTTTAAATGTACAGACTCGTGTTCTCTTGTTCTGGAAATTATGTTTTGAGAAAATTATGTCATTCATAATTTCCTCCCTACTGTTTTTTCTGTTCTGTTCTTCTAGAGCTCCTATTAGTCAGATTTAGGGCCCTTGGATTGATTTTTTAAATTTTCTTAACTTTCTCCCCATTTGTTCATCTCTTTATCAGTTTGCTCTTTTTCCCCTCTAATTTCTTCACTTCATTTCCCAACTCATTCGTTCTTGCTATCGTGTTTTCAGTTTCCAAGAACTCTTTATATTGTTCTGATTCCCCTCCCCAGCCCCATCCCAACATACACCCTTTACCTCTTTGCAACCTCCTGGTCTTGTTTCAAGGGTTGCATAACTTTGCCTGTCTTTCTGAAGATATTTATTATTTGTGGTTTCTGTATGGATTATCACGCTTTCCTATATTCTGTTTGCCTATTTTGGTCCCTCTCCTATTGGAGACGTTCTTCAAATGTCTGGTCATCCTAGGCCGAGTGTGGTGGCTCACTCCTGTAATCCCAGCACTTTGGGAGGCTGAGGCGGATGGATCACGAAGTCAGGAGATCGAGACCATCTGGCTAACATAGTGAAACCCTGTCTCTACTAAAATACAAAAAAATTAGCCGGGCATGGTGGTACGTGCCTATTGTCCCAGCTATTCGGGAGGCTGAGGCAGGGGAATTGCTTGAACCTGGGAGGCAGAGATTGCAGTCATGCCACTACACTCCAGCCTGGCACAGAGTGAGACTCCGTCTCAAAAACAAAACAAAACAAAACAAAAACAACAATCTAGTTACCCTAGGCTGTCCATTTAGATTTAGAGTGTCAAATTTGGATGAGGGCTCGGTGTGTACTGGGTTGTGTGTGTGGAGGAGGACAGGGGTTGCAGACTCTTGGGCCTTCCTGTGTAGATTCTGGTGACCAAAAAGTCAGGCTTGATGCTGGAGACCTAATTATTCCCCCCAGCAATATCTGAGGAGTTTTTTGTTCTTATTTGCTTTTGCTGTTGCTGTTTTTTGGGTTTGTTATGTGTTTCCAGCTATTCAGTTTCTCTAGAGAAGGATAATTGCATTTCTTGCCTGGGGAGTTAAGCCTGGAGGATGGTTTACTGGAATCAGAGTTGGAAGAAGAGACTGGGGTGTCCCACACTTCACAAGTTAATCTCTCCATTTGTACTCATGTCTGCCTTCCTCCTCCAACATACAATGTGGTGACCACTGAGACTTGGGATGAATTTCCCCAGAAAAGAATCCTCTGGTTTGTGTGCAGAGGGTAGGTAGGGAGTAGTGTAGGGAAGGTGTAGTTGGCTGGTTGCAAGGAGTGGGAGAATGATGGAAGATTCTAATCAGGTTGTGTGTGGGCTTGGCACCATGCATGGTTGTCTGCCCTGAGATGCCCTCCTGCCTCTTCTGATAACTTGCGCCACTATGTCATGGATTTACTGTGGTTCTGTGCAGCAAGTGGTCTCATTTCTTTTTAGTATTCCCCTCCACTTTTTTTTTTTTTTTTTTTTATAGCAACCTGGATGTTTCTCCTCCTTGCTGAATCAAAACCATACTCCCATTCCTTTGCCATTTTTCAAATGTTTGTCGAAATCTCTGCTCTGCTAACATCTCCTCAACTGGTCATTTCTCTTGTGGGCTAAAATCTTTTAAATTCCTTTCCTGTCAGTTGATGGAGTTTAGGACTCAGTCATGTATGCGTCAATCTGGAGTGCTTAACCTGTTTTACCGCATGTTGAAGACCTTGCCTGCTCATGTTTTATGAGAGTCCAAGCTTCTGCTCATTTCCAAACCAGCTGTGTGACCTTGAGTAAGGCACTCAAACACACTGGGCTTCAGTTTTTCACTTGTAAAGGCAGCAGTAAAAATCTGTATACAGCAAAGCAAGTGCCTGTCTTGCCAATCTCGTGTTGCTATGTGGCTGAAATAAGACTGGGCATGTGAAAATGCTCTGGAAAAAACAAAGGTGGGATGAAAATGGAAGGCATCATGAGTAAAGCTAAAAAACAGAATCTTTTTACAAATGGCAAAGAGCCCCCTTCTCCCTGATATCCTGGCTTCCTCTACGTTGGTGTGTGCAGCATATGGATGAGGGGGTTAAGCTCAGAACTTTCTACTTGTTTTGATTCAAATTCCTTTTCTTTCACATCAGTGCAGCTCATCTTAGCATGACTTTTGGGTTCATCCCTCCATCACCCTTGGGCACTTCAAGGAAAGTATCATCTGTGTCTGGTGTTTTTTTTGGTCTCAGTTTGAGACCTCTCAAATTTTTTCTATTTAATTGCAGGTTTATGTTCTAATGCTGCAAATCCACATCCTCCTACATTGTCTGTTGGGTTTTATTACTTGTATAAATCCAGAAAAACAGCAGAGAGAAATAAAAATGAAATGTTAAGCACAGCCATAATTTTGTAATGTAAATTGCAACTTGCCAGAATCTATGGCATTATTAGACTATACCCTCACAATAGATTATTGTAAGCATGAAATGGGTAATATGAGGAAATGCTTTGTAAACCATAAAGTCTACAACAAATACGAGGAATTGCTGCCATCATTGTTCATCTCTCTGGGCCTCAGTTAGCTCATCGTGATGTGAGTTGTTGAGAATTTCAGCTCTGCTACGGTGGCATAAGCTCTCTATGTCCCATCCCTTACACTGATTGCAACTGAATCTTCAGGATAAAATTAAACAACAACAACAACAACAACAGCTACTCAAGGCTCTGAAAAGCATTATATGTAGTTGAAGGAGGCAATCAACCACATAGTATATTGAAGAGGGACCCCAAATGCAGCCTACTGACCAAAATCTCCAGGCTTTCTGTCCAGTGCCTGAACACCTGACTTGGAGGTTAACTTTCATGTGAGAGTGTTAAATATAAGAAAACAAAATAGAAATACTCTTTGGTGTGTTAATATCCTTGAATTCCCCTATTAATATTTCATCATGTGTTAGTTCAACAGAAGGGACTTGAATCCTGTGAACCAACCCAGATACGGGCTCCACTTTATCTGTTTTGTGGAACAAACACCAAATAGGATCCTGTTTTATGCATCTAGCTGGGAAATGCAACAAGATTAAAAGTCTTAGAAGTAATATTCTTCAATCACAAGTTGGTGATGTAGCTCCATCAAAGTGAGCCATTTCCTGCTGAAAATAAAAAAACATTTTCTGTGGGTTTTTAAAGTAAAAATACCACTTTACACTCTTGATATTCCAGCCTAGGAAGTTAGAGGTTTTCTCCATAAAAAGAGAGAATTTAAAGAATCTTAGAGCTTCCATACTGCACATAAGAATTAAAATATTCCTTATGTGTGGCAATATTATTTTATGCTTTTATAAATCCAAATGGTTTTATGCCCTCTCCACATTAAAACAACAATGACATCAATAAATGTTTTCAATCTTTATCTCATGTCAGAAAATGTTGAGGTGGGTTTTATTACTTATTATACTCATTAAATAGAATTTTGTTTTCTATTGGTGTTTAAAAGCAATTAAGGGCTGCTCCAACTTTCAAAAGTCATCATAATTCACCACATCAATAAGCTCAAGAAGAAAATCATATAATCATATCAGTTAGCATGGAAAAGCATTTGACAAAATTCAACACCCATTCTTGATTTTTTAAAAACACTCTCAACAAATTGGTAATAGAGGGAAACTTCTTCAACTAAAGAACATGTACAAAAACCTACAGCATGGGACGATGTGGCTGGGTGGGCAGCACTGTTTTGCCGGGGCATAGCAAGCTGGTATCATGGGGGTGAGGGGTGAGGTGAGGGGTAGAAAAACCACTGACCATTACTGGAGGAGACACTGAAAATGGAAAGCAGAACATTGAAATGGTGATTGTGTTTGTTCAAAGTCACAACCGATTCACAGTTTTGCCTGGAGCCAGCTGGACATAGCATTGTCGTGATACTGGTGGTGCCCTCTGGTCTAGACATAACTATACCTAGACATGGAAAATTATGTCGATAAGCCCATGAAATAGAAGGGCCAGTCAGTTTTGTAGGTCTGTCCAAACTGGCTTTTCAGGATTGATTTGGCCCAAGAATTCTGCCTGTATTGTCTGTATTGTTGTGTTAGCTTCAAGACAGTGAAGATCACATATGCAATGTGTAACACTGCTATCAGCAGAGATTGATCTGACAGTGTTCAGTTACGACATGTCTGATACAGTTAAGTTCTTTCTCCTCTATGGTTTCTCTTACAGACACTGTTGCATATTTTCCCTGAATGTCTCTCTTGGTCTGTCTTTCCCAAATCTCATCCTCCTTGGACAAAAGATATGTTTTCAACTCAGAAGTTCTACTTATCAGGAACCACATCTTACATGAGAAGAAACTTCAAACCTTATTTCTCTTCTTTGATGTGGTTCATATACTGACTCCAAAATACTGCTGTGTGATGACCAAAGGATGCTTCATAAATTATAACATGTTTTTCAGCAGGGTAGACTCCTTTAATATACCTTGTTTGTAGTATTCCTTCAGATACACAGGGGATGTTGACATTACTAGATTTTTAGGAGATCTATCAAAATAGAAGCATTAAGACCATAGGTGGGGCAGAAATTTCCTTTTCTATTATAGAAACCAATTATGTTGCAAGAGGAAAGAATAAATGACTTTTTCTTGCCTTCTTGAGATCCAAGAAAACAGAGTCCCAACTCTACATATTCCTTAGGAATTCTCAGCATGTCAAATTTCAAGGGTTTTGTTTTATTTGTGCTTCACCATCACTATCAAAATTTTGTCCTCAATATTCCTGAGTGTGAGATTGGCTGTAATAAGTTGGAGCTGGGTTGTCTGGCTGCTCATGTTCTCAAAATGGTGAGCAATTTTGCTTGCTTTCCTGTTATTTTACTTAAGGCAACCTTTACAAATATATCTTAGTCTTACTTTAGGCATTAGGTACAGAGACCAAAAACTAAACTTACTACTAAAGGGCTTATTTAACCAGAAGGACTGTGGCTATCACTAATTTAAATCTGATACGCTTTCACAAACACACCAGATGTTTTATATACCAAATCATCCATTGGTGTTGAAATCTAGATCTTACTGACATCCAAATATTGCTATTGCAAGTGTTGAAATACTCCCAAGTTTAACATGTGTAAGGAAACCAAACCTTTTCTCCAGATAAAACTAAGCAATCTCAAACTATCCAAAGAGGTATGATTTATTTCGGGGATTGCAAATGTGTGGTAAGGCATTAAAAAAAAAAACAACACAGTATGACATAAGGTGTTTAGGTTGTACTTAACGTGTTTATTTTCAGAGGTTCAAACATCATTAGTCCATGACAGGTGTGGGGTCTATGATTTGAAACAATTATATTTCAAGCTATTCATATCACTTCTTAAATGATGACTTCATTCTTCCCAGTTACCATATGTCCTAACCATGCAAATGAGAAGGAGAAGAACATCTGGTCGACCATTGTTGTCTTGCCTGTCATGCAGGACATGTGGTATTGCATGTGCCTCTCATCAGGCTCCTTTGGGACGTCAGCATAGTGGATGGTTTCATATTTTATACAGCTGGTGCTTTTAGGACATACCATCAATCTTAGCTCAGTAGCATCCTTACACCTTTGGGTTTTTATTGGGCTTTTGGCGATGAATTCCTTTTTTGGATTATGCAAACATCTCTCCTGGAGCTTCAAGTGAGAGTAGCATATTTTTGTAACAGCATTCTGTATAATTTGACTTCAAATTATACAGAATGTATAGTTTTTGGATAGAAATGTGGCCTAGGAAGAGACACTTTCCTGGAAATTTTCCGTTAGAGTATCTACATCTCAGTGTTAATACTGACTTTATTTTAGCAGTGTTGGGAAGAATCCACTAAGCTTTCTATATCTTTATTTATTGTAAAATAGCCACCAAATAATAATCCTGGTATTGTGTTAATCATTGATGGAGGCTATAATTCCCAAGCATGATATTATTTATATGTAAATCATCCCCTTTTAGGCTCTGTGTTTTAGTGATAGTTTATTTTCAAATGCGTAATTTGAGAGTTACAACATAAATTTGGTAATATTTATTTACTGCGATACCTCCCATTTGGCCAATTTCGTCCTATTCTTACTTGCCCAGGGGTCTGACAACAGATCTGGGTGTCAAGAAATGGTTATATTTTCTTGGGTTCAGTGACCCATTCTTTGCTACTGCTAAATCCATCTTGTGAAGAAGTGTTTATTCAGGTGAAGGAAGCTTTAGTCCTAATCTAAGTAAAGCACACAGGGCACCAGGACACAATCAATATCCCTGGACTTACATATTTTTTATTCTTCTTAACTCAGGACAATTTTATTGTACATTTTCTTCCAAGCTTGTGTGTTTCTTAAACAGTGCTCAAGTAAAATTGTTTTTACAATGTGAGGAATAAGTACAGTGGGAACTTTCATTTTCGATGCAGGCTCAAATACAGATATGGATGCATATAAGTAGATAGAAACCAAAAAATTAAAAGTGAGCAACAATCCAGATTTTCCGAACATGTAAATAATGGCTAATATAAATACAGAATGCATTTTTTTCATTATTTTCCCCATTGGTATTCACATGATGGAACAAAAGAGTTCTTTTCTTCTTTTTTTTACCTTGCATAATCAATTCTTTAAGAAGCTGTGAGAATTGAATTGTATTTTCTTTAGCCTCTGAATGCCAACTGGCACACTGGGGAGAGTTTAATAATAAATAATAACAAATACTGGGTTTATTGACTCTTGAACCCTTGAATCAATCAATTAATCATGATATTATGGCAAGATCAAAGGGATAAAATTCTAAAACTGACTGTAAGATGCAAATAGATAAATCTCCCAGCAGGAATAATTGCAAACCATTTTGATCAAATAAAAAATGATGATCAATTATGCTCTTTAGGGTCCAATAACTTAGGTTTATTTAAATGCTGTAAAGTATATCCCTCCAGGATCTAATGAGCTCCTAAATATCACTTGTTAGGATAAAACATCATAGTCCAATCATTCTAATGACTGAAGCCACAGATGCAGAGTGGTGACTACGACTTTATCACAATTTCCCTTAAAAATGTCCCTTTACAATGTACTATTTGGATATTTCAATACGTGTTACAATCAGGCCAGTTTCTCCTGTTTGCCTTGAAATTAACTCTCCTTTTCCCAGCCCCCAACTATTGGTTAGGTACTAAAGTAAGAAATCTTATGTGAACATTTTGATCAATCTACAAGAAGTACTGTAGTTGATACTAAGAAAAAGAGTGAGTCACCAGGCAGAGAAAAAATCCCCAGGTCAGAGCTTGCAGTATACAGTAATAACACCGGTTATAATAACGTGCACAAAGATCTCCCACATGGCCACAGGGCTCCAGAAGAATAACTGCTGGAGATTATGCTGGCTGTAACGAGTTTGTTTTCTGGGTTTACTGGTTTACCTTTTGAGGAGTGTAACAGATGTGCAGTCAACACTCAGGGGAGACTTTCTCAAGTCCTGAGAGACTGATGTCCAGAGAACTCTGGTGAATTTTGCCAGAGGAGGTAGTGTTTCCAATAGGCTGCTTAGAACACAAGCAGCAACCATAGCAAGATAGTTTCTTTAGGATGATTGAGATGCTGCCTTCAGAAAACCTATTGTCCCTATGATTCTGGGATTGCCTGATTGTAAATCGAGACATCTTCAAGGCCTCAGGAAGTCGGTATTCAGAGTTGAGATCTGGACATTGTGTTCTGAATACAAGTAAGGACTAGATTGAATCCATTCATTCATTCATACAACAAATATTTGCTGAACATCTACTATGTGCTAGTTACTATAGATTTAAAAAGGAATAGAATCTGATCTTAAGAATTCATAGAACTGTTACCAAAACACCAGGGGTCTGGTCTGGGTCCTGCTGCTCACTGCACAGAAAGCCAATCACTGAGACAATGAGTATTGCCAGGGAAGAAGACTTTAATCAGGTGCTATAGCAGAGGAGATGGAAGATGAGTCTCAAATCCATCTCCCTGACTGACTAAAATTAGGGGCTTATATAGCAGGGAGAAATGTGTGGGAAAACGGAATTAGGGAGGGGTAAGGAAGATAAATTGGTCAACAGGAAGCAGGTGGTCAGTTAGACAATCATGATTGGTGAGAAATATGGTGTCTCATTGTCCAGATACAGTGATCTAGTAAGTTTCAGCTCCTTATACTGTCTGGGAGTCCTGATGGTTGGTTTTCTGAGAAAGGAACTCATATAAGACAAATATAACTTTCTCAAGTTTTAAAACTGGGAGGACCAATTTGTACGTTTATTCAAATAAATCATAAACATCAGTTCTCTGGGACAATTGGGCTGGTTTCAGAAGGATTTCTTAGAGTTGAGTGATATTTTCACATCCATTACCTCCTTAATCAATTGACCTTCATATGAAAGACATATGGTATTTTAAGATATGCACAGTATGGTTCCAGAGAGATGAAGCGGTTTGCCTAAGGTCCTTTAGTTAGCATCAGAACATGGACTTAACAGAGTCCTCCTCCTTCTCCATCTGGTGTTCTTTTTTCTAAATCATAGCGTATATGGCCCCTCTGAGTTTCTTCTATAAATTGAGGCAGAGAGACTACAGTATTTTGTCAAATTCTTTTCTCTGTCTCTAAAAAAATGTGTTTTTAAAACATAACCAGAGTTTGGATACAAATAATTAGATAAGACTTTAATTTTAGTGATTCATCAACACCTTGGGACTTTGGTAAACCAGTTGTCAAAATGCCTTCCCAATCCTAGGGACCCTCAATTCTGGTGGCAATTTTATCCTTCAGGGCTTGCTGGTATTAGTCTTCCACAACCTGCCGAAATAGCCATTAGGAGGTGGGTCTGGTCCTAAAGACCCTTCGTCCCCTCCTTTTATAGTTTGTCCCTTCCAGTGTCTGTTTTCTAAAGGCCCTTGCACAGGGTCACAGTGACTTAGTGGTGCATTGATAGTGCTTGCTAGGAATCTCCTAGCCCTTCTCTTCCTGAGCTATCAGTATCACAGCTCTCGTCCTCGTGGGTTCTTCATAAATTGTCCCAAGATGCTGGGAGAACCGAATCTTCTGGAATGGACACCACCTAACCCCTTGGTAGGTTGAATCATATCCCATTAAAACTTCATATGTCGAAGCCCTAACCCCCAACACCTCAGAATATGACCTTATTTGGAAATAGGGTCATTACAATTATAACTAGATACATTAGGATGAGGTCATACCACAGTAGGATGTGCCTTTAATCTAATATGACTAGTGTCCTTATAAAAAGGAAAAATCTGGGCTCACATACACACCCAGAGAGAATGCCATGTGAAGATGAAGGCAGAGCTTAGGGTGCGGCAGCAGAAGCCAATGAGACTGCCAGCAAATCCAGAAGCTAGGAGACAGGTGTGGAACCTGTTCTTCCTTATAGCCTCAGAGTGAACCAACCCTACTGACATCTTGATTTTGGGCTTTCAGCTTCTAGAACTGTGAGACAATACATTTCTGTTGTTTAAGCTACCCAGTCTGTGGTACCACAAAGGCAGCGCTATCAAACTAATACACCCCTGATACAATAGGACTGGCTGGAAAGAAAGGCACCTCTTGAGCTCTGGATGACATCCCTCTTAATTATTACTCTTAATAGAATG
The DNA here is from genome assembly GCF_001698545.2 of Rhinopithecus bieti. Taxonomy (NCBI): domain Eukaryota; kingdom Metazoa; phylum Chordata; class Mammalia; order Primates; family Cercopithecidae; genus Rhinopithecus; species Rhinopithecus bieti. The sequence continues at coordinate 594,593 of NW_016814955.1, read as the reverse complement.
CGCACTCATTCTTTTCTACATGGCGCTATGAGTCTTCAAGTGACTGAATAGTTCTACCAGTTGTCCAAAACCTTATGTAAATGACCTGGACATTGGCCATCACTTCCTCTCATAAGTGTTCCTAAGGGCCTGCACATAGTGTTCACTGGGGCCTTTCTCTTATACTCTTTGACCCCACTGGCTTTTGGCTACTTGAATTTCTAATGGTGATTGTGTAAGTCTCAGTGTCCTTCTCATTATAGGTGAAAAAAAGATGTGCTTTGATTTGCAAACTCTGCTACTAATTGAGATGCTACTTTCCTTCCTACTGAAAAATACCAGTCTTCATGGAGGAAGTGACTTTTGAAGAATGAGAAAGGATTGCTGGCATTTGGAGAAAAGGCAGAATGAAGGCTCAGGATGGAGAATGGATCCTAGGTAGAAGTGACAAGTAGAAGCCTCCATGTTTTTTTTAAAAACCTGGCTCTGTTTGGCTAGAGTGTATATAGAATGCACATAAGCATTTGGCAAGAGATAGAGCTCAAAAGCAAGGCTGGGAATTGAGAGTGGATGCTTTTTTATACTTTGAGTGGAGGTTGGCATAATAAGAAGCCACTGAAAGTATTTATGTTTTGAAGCGATAGAGTTAGATTTGTTATTTAAAATGGTTGCTCTGGTGGCAGAGTGACATGATTTAGAGGGGACAGAGAGGACTAGAGGCCACAGACAGTAGGGACACTGTATATCTTGAATCAAAAATTAGAACAAGTTCAACAAGTACTAATGTGGTTACAAACACAACAGAACAGAGCATTTAGAATTGGGGTCATTTAGAAACATTTACAGAAGCTCTAGCTTAGGGCTATGTGGGAAAGAGAGAATGACAGTGTAAACCAGGGCAGTGCCAATTAGAATGGAGAAAAAGGGAGGCACTTATGAGTTTAAAAGGACAGAGTAGGTGACATATATAATAGGGGAGTGAAGAAGAAACAGATATTTTATTTTTCCATAAAGATAATGGCAGGTGGAGATACTAAGATAAGGAAAAAGACAGAGTAATACGTTTCCTGAGAATGCTAAAGTGTTCAGTATTGGAAATATTGAGTTTGATGTATTCATAAGGGTTGTCTAGGGAGAGATATCTAAAGGCAGTTGAAAATATTGGCTAGGAGTTCAGAAGGGATATTTAAATACAGTAATTATAGCAGTAACAAAATAGCAATAATTTATTGAACTCTTATGACATACCAGACACATGTTCACACTGCTGTGTGCATTATTTCATTTAGTTCCTTCAACAATCCTGTGAAGTGTTCATTTTATAGATGGCAAAACAAGCAGTCACACAGCCAGTAGGTGATTTGGGAGTCCAGTGGAATCTGCCCAGCCTCAAAGCCTATGTTCTCATCCCCTCCCTTCTTTACCACCACTGCATGCATATCTGTAAAGATGTCAGCTAGACAAGGCCATGCAGTGCCTGTACAGGGAAGGAAATCTATAAATGTCTGCTAAATAACTGAATGAGGCTCTGGATACCATGTAGGTTTGCTAGCCATAAAGAAAGGGTTGGGCAGTTGACTCAAGGATAGCCACAAATAACGGTCACCACTAATACAGGAAAAGGATACAACTTGGAACACAGTCAGCTGCTACTGCATGAAGTGGGAGACACAGCAGCCTTTTCCCTACTGGAAGGACGAATTTCCCTGGCCCTCATGCCCCACAGGGGCCCCCATTGAAGATGGTTCCACCTAACTGAGGTGAGGATTCCTCAGGGCATCAAGTCCTCTGAGGCTCCCATTGCAATTCTCATGACATGGTATGTACTCTTTTGACCATGCCTCAGCTGTCCAGAAGATGGGCCACAGCCTGCCTGCTTCCAGGAAAGCAATGGTTAATGACCCCAGCACTTTTCTGGAGAATGGGAAGATTGAAAGTTGGTTTTCCAGATCACTTTTCCTGGTGAGGGGCTAATCCTGGTGTAATTCCCCTAGAAGGCCCAAGATTTACATCTCCCTCACATCTAATACCTAATAAGGTATTACCCTGCCCATCTGGGCCAAAGGAATTAAACCCGCAGTACCAAGTCCCTTGAAAAGGGCCTATTTATCAAGGATGCAATGGACAACAAAAAAGAAGAAAATACTGGCACTAATTTTTGCCATTCCTCCGATCTCCCACCTATGACATGAAGGTACCGTGAACTCACTCCCTGAATATCTTTGATCCTCAGGGGTATAGGTGGTAATATACATGATGGGAAATTCTTCCACCCCTTGCTCAATGGAATAGTGAAGGGTGCAAGTTAGTCTCCATGTGTTATCTGAGTAGGCAGACTTAGATGCATATTGTGGTAACTCTCTCTTGAGACTCAGACTTGACCTTTTAAGGATCTTTCCTCTGACTCCCATTTTCCAGATATGGATCCTGGAAGTTGCTCTATCAGTAAAGAATGCTTTCTTCTTACAAACTTATTTCCTCTCAAGATCCATTTGTTAGATTGGACACCCCTGCTTTGTATAGTCTGGAGGCCTACTACTGAAAGTGGGCCCCCAGGCAGAAGCATCACCATTACCTAGGAACTTATTAGAAATGCAGAATTCTGAGATCTACTTCAGACCTCCTAAATCAGAAACTGCCTTTCAAAAAGATCTCAGAGGATTAGCTTGCACATTCATATTTGACAAGCTATAGGTTTAGAGGATCCAAGTTCAGTAATATGAGAAATTAGAACATTCTGGTCATCAGGAGTGACCAAAACAGCTCATTAACTTTTGTTTCCTTACTAGATTTCCTGTTGAGGAAACACATAAATATATGTTTCCCCATTCTCACCTTTCAAAACAAAATAAACACAATCAGAAGTTTCTGAAGCCGTCTGTGCAAATAACCAGAAATTAGGTTTGCAGTTTGAGGATGTGAATTAGATATCCAGATTTATTGTTTCTGATTCAAATATATCAAATGCATGTGTCTAAAATCCTTCAGAGGTTACCAAGTGGTTTTTAAAAAACCATGGCAGATTCTCTCTGAAAAGAAAAAGAACATGTTCTTGGTTAAACAACTAAAATCAATGGAATGATTGAAAACAAAGAAACATGATCTTTTTGGCTCCAGATACACTTGTAAAGTTTGAGATGTGGGTCATCAACTGCTGAGAAGCCAAGATGAACCAATTAAAATATGAGTCAATAAGCAAGGAAAATAAGTAGGCACCAGGCTGAGGGCAACTACAAAATAAAGGAGGTAGGAGGGTGAATGCTACAAGATTGAAAGTGTCAAACACTGAGTGGATTGACAAGAAAAGTGGGTTCCACGTGGGTTGATTTTCCAAGTGGGTTTAAGGCTGAGATCTTGCTATATTTCTGCATAGATGACAAAGAATCAAGGTGACTAAAATTCTAAAGAAACTGGAAGCAAGCATCAGAATCTTAAAGTCTGTGCTTTCCACAGCTTACTCTAGATTTACATAACAGGAAGACTGGAAGAGTTTGGAGTTTTGTTCTGATACTGAGGTTCTGATACTGAATAAGTTGCTGTGTTGCCACCAGAAGACAACCTTCCTTTTAAAAGTCATTTTCTCACACAGAATAATGTCAAACCTAAAGACATTCACATAAATGTCAGTGTTCTCAAGAAAATTTCATAAAAGATGGGAATGCCTTTGTGATTTTTGTGTTTTGATGAATCTGTTGTTAAGAATATGCCTTAAAATGGCTGGATATGGTGGCTCACACCTGTAATCCCAGCACTTTGGGAGTCTGAGGTGGGTGAATTGTTTGAGATCAGGAGGTCGAGACTAGCCTGGGCAACATAGTGAAGCCCCCATCTTTACCAAAAATACAGAAATTTAGCCGGACATGATGGCATGTGCTTTTAGTCCCGGCTACTCAGAAGGCTGGAGAGAATTGCTTGGGCCTGGGACATGGAGGTTGCAATGAACTGAGATTGTGCCACTGCACTCCAGCCTGGGTGACAGCATGAGGTCCCGTTTCAAAAAAAAAAAAAAGTGCCTTAAAGAATATAAAAATCTTTCAAAATTCTGGATCGAGAATGATTGACTTTTACAATCTATTCACTTTTGGGAGAAAGGAATGGAGGTCTCATAAAAATCTAGGTTTGTATAGCTGAAGTTAGCTTCAAAATAAAAGCTGACGTTTGGGAGCTTTGTGACCTATAGCTTTGATGTGCAATTACCACTTTCTCTTCTGGACCTTCTACTGATCTTTTATAAGAAAGGTACTCACTGAAGCAGTAGAAACTGCAGCACTGACAGGTCACTTTGATTGAATAGGTGTTTTTATTTTAATTCAATAAGTAAATTAAGATGAGAATTCTTGCCATGAGCAATGTTTATCTTACTACAATGGGGTGCAATAGGTTATGTGTGAGATCTTGTGCTTCTTTCAAAAAACGGTATTTCCCTACAAAGCCCCATTAAAAGTATTTTTTCTTTTCCTGACCTTTGTACTAATTCCATGGCTAAAATAGAATTCCATAACTGAATAATTATAACACATTTCAAACAACTTTGAACTATAATTATTAATATTATCTCTTATTCCACAGATGATTAATCTTGCTTTGAATCATGGTGACCTGGGATTTTTTTTTCTTCAATTAAATTAAGTAAATGTTTTATAGGCTTTACAATCAGAAAAACACTAGCATACAAGTACAGATTACATACATTGCCCTAAAAGTACACAACGTTTGCCTGTATATCAAAATTTCTTTGAGAAAATAGTTACTTGAACCTAGAAGTTTCTGGTATTTATGATTCTCAACCTTTGAGGAACAGGTATTTATAGCCATCAGAGCACTTCATTTACTTTTGGTGAAAATAACTGGAAACTCTTGGATAATTTTGTGATCTAGGCTCATGGTCCTCAAATTTCAGTGTGTATCAGTCAGGGTCCAAGTTGGAGACAGAATCACCACAGTAATTAGAACCTAGAAAGTTTAATATAAAGGATTATTAACTACTAATGGGCCATCACTACGAAGGGTTAAAAAGAACTCATAAGAAAACAATATAGGGAGCAGCCACTCTTGCTAGGGTTGAGGTAGAGTAGAGTACACAGGGAATGAACAGTTTGAAAGATACTCCCTTCCCTACTATCACCACAGCTGAGGCCTCTTTGGAGAGGACATAATTGAGGTCTGCTGGATGGTGGAGAAGGTCACTGAGGTGCCACAGCCGAGGGAGTGGGCTGAGTGTTTTAGGCAAGAGCATCTGCAAAGACCTTGAGGCAGCTTAAGAACTTACATTCATATAAGCATTAGCAAACACTTAGACTGCTTCACTGACATCTAGTTTTTAAGGGGAGCTTTTATAGCTGTTGCAATAATAGGAAAAATGTCTTACATTTGTGTAAAACTTTACACAGAAGATTTCATATGTTTTCTCATTCAAAACTGACAGGCCTAGGTACTTTGATATGATCTCTCCCATCATTTCCTAGGGATTAAGACCAAGTTTCTCAGAATGACTTATATGCTTTCAGAGCATGGATCCAACATTTCTCATCCATTCTTATGCTCTAATTTCTGAAAGCTATAAGAGACACTCTTCCTCAATCTCCATTTAATTCCCTTACTGGATTTAAGATATTCCCCATTCTTTCTGTAAAACTTACTAATGGATGTCTACAGCCTGCAAATATACTCAGCTAGCAGGACACTCTCCAGTATGCCCTAAACTTCTGCTTATGTCAGTTGGAGTTATATGCTTAAAAGAATGAGGGGTGTGAGTGTGTGTGTGTTTCCAAATTTGCTTATTTTTGTTAAACCTATTATAATTCCATAATTTAAGGAAATATAAAGCACTAAAATATTTGTGCAAAAAGAGACTATTATATTAGAGATAAAACTGAGAATTTCTGGTTCCAGCAAACTCACAAAACAATCAGAAAATTCTCCTTCTTGTAGCTTTTATACATACCAGATGAAAAACAATAAAAATTTTTAGAAATGTATAACTGTTTAGGAGAAAATGGAAATCTCCAGTTCCTGGGGATAAAGAGGAAACTATAAATCAAAGAAGTATGAATCTGAGCTGATGCTAAGCCTTCCCTGGTGATTGGGGCAGGAGAACTTTAATACTTGCAAGGGAGAAGAAAGGAGGACTGGTCCTATGTAGACAGTGGGTTTGAAATAAAACCCTTGTATAATGCCTGGATTTTGAAAGACAGCACCTTCTGTGTAAAGGTGGACTAAAAAACAATCCACACACTCATACAGGAGATGACGCGAAAGCTTATCCGTCTGCTGGTGAAGAAAAAAGAAAAGAAAAATTTCTGAGAACCTGAAACTCAAGGTTTGAAATTATAATATCCACATGGTCTGGGCACCCTTAAGCCAGGAAGTTCAATAAAAATTGTGAGCTGATGCTGTTCCTAGGATACTGTACAGAAGCAAATGTAAAATCACTTTGGAGGACCGTATCTTCACCCATGCAGCAGAGGATTTCAACAGAATAAAACTTGCTAAAGATGAGCTCACAATCCACGATTACAATACAAATGAGGAAACAACATATCACAATCGAGAACCACCTAGCACAATAAATAGAATTTCCCTAACTTTCAGATAATAGAAAGCTACAATGGAAATAACAAAATAACTACATACATTTAAAACAATAACAAGTACTATAAAAAAGCATTAAAATGGCCAGGTGTGGTGGCTTACACCTGTAATCCCAGCACTTTGGGAGGCTGAGGCGGGTGGATCATCTGAGGTCAGGAGTTCAAGACCAGCCTGGCCAACATGGAGAAACCCCATCTCCACTAAAAAATACAAAAATTAGCTGGGTGTGGTGGTGCACACTTGTAATCCCAGCTATTTGGGAGGCTGAGGCAGGGAGAATGGGTTGAACCCCAGAGGTGGAGGTTGCAGTGAGCTGAGATGGCACCACTGCACTCCAGCCTGGGTGACAGAGCGAGACTCCATCTAAAAAAA
>NW_016814955.1:542744-585472 GCF_001698545.2 Rhinopithecus bieti | reverse complement strand
AAATAAATAAATAAATAAATAAATAAATAAATAAATAAATAAAAAAAAAATAAAAAAAATTCCAAGTTGCTTGCTATGTTTGGGAGAAATTAAGAAAATTGATTGATTTTATAATTTGTTAAGTCCACTATACGTTAAGGAATTTAAATATAATCATTCAAAATAGCAACAGATGGTATAGTTTTCAAACCAATACAAATAATAAAACAAGTAACTGATTTGACAGAAATTAGGAAAGGGAAAAAAAGGAAGTTTTTTGCAAATATCAAGGCACTAAATGGTTGTTCTCCCTTAATGTTGTACTAATTTTTATATATTAAATATTCCTATATCATGAGATAATCATATTTGATCATTGTTATATATTTTATACTCATCTCTATTCAAAAGTGAGAATAACCTATATTTTTTATTCACATACCCCTCTAATTTTGCTATCAAAATTTTATTAATCTCAAAAAATAGTTGGGGAGCTTACCCCTCTTTTTATGATGTTGGGTGTATACAACAAATCAAATTGAATCAAATTCAATTGAATTGGTAAAGTCTCTTAGCAATTTTTTGAATAGAATAAAACTTCTTTAATCTGATAAAAGTATTTGACAAAAATATATAGTGAACATTATACCTATCAGAGAAGAATTCCAGGTAAGAACAAGACAAAAATACTTTCTATTCTTGCTCATATTAAGCATTGTATTAGAAGTCTTAGTGCAATAAGAGAAAAGATTGATTGGCATATGTCATCATTAGCAAATTATGACTGTCTAAACCGAAAATACAAGACTTGAAAAACCATTAGAATTTATCAATTAGGCAAGCAATACTGCTTGCTTTATCAACAGTATCAAAACATCCAAAGTCGTCCCTTTATCCCAGCAGGGAATAATTAGAAAATATAATTTAAAAAATATATTATTTATAATAGCAAGCAACTTTCTAAGTTACCTAAGAATAAATCCAACAAAAGTTGTGTGTAAAACTTTTAGAAAGAAAATAATAAATTTCATTAAAAGAAAAGGGATACAAATGCATGGAGAACCATATGTTTCTGGATGAATAGATTTGGTATAAATTATTCTCTAATATTTGTATTCAATATGAATAAAGTCAAAATTTAAGCAGGATTTTTCAGGGAACTTGATAATCTGACTCAGAAACTTACACAGAGGGCAAATGGACAAAGACAGTTAAGGTAATTTTGAAGAAGAATAAGTAGGGGGAGTGATCTTACTGCTAGCAATATTTATTATAAAGCTCTAGTAAGGGAAGGAGTGGTATTGATGTACTGATAGACAAATTAGACCATTCGACCTAGAAACAGAATCAAGTATATATGGGGGTTTGATAGTTGACACCAGCAGCATTACAAATACATAAGAAAATATTAATTCTTGAAACAATTGTGCTGAGACAGTTGAATGTCTACATGAAAAAAAATTTTGTATGCCACATACATGCACACACACTTATGCACACACATGAATGCACACACACATAGATTAAAGACCGAAATGAGAAAAGCAAATATTAAACATATTAAGAAAAACATGTAGAAAGGGAGATTCATAGAAAAGAGTTTCTTGAATAAGACACAAAAATACAAGCCAAAAAAGAAAAGATAGTTAAAATTAGTTACATCAAAATGTCTAAAAAAAAAGAGAGAGAGAGAGAGAAGTCAACATACTGTCTAGGAGAATGTATTTGCAATACACATAAAGATTAAGACCTCATTTAACTCAATAAGTAAAAGACAGAAAATAACTACGAGAAACATGGAGAAAAAATATAAACACATAATTCACAGCAAGTGAAACCTGACTGACCAATAAACACCCAAGAAATGTACAACCTTCCTAATTATCTGATCAATTTAAGTTAAAACAACAACAAGATACCATTCTGTTACTACAAAGATTATCAAAATTAAAAAGTTGAATAACTCCAAGTGTTAGTGAGGTTGTGGGAACATTGCTGGTGGGACCATAAAAAACATGCCTACTTTGAAGAACTATTTGGACTTGTGCAGACCCTATGATCCAGCAATTCCACTTGTACATACTTACTTGGGTCACTGCATTGCACAAACCTTGGAACCGTGCAATGAACAGCCATTTGTATCCTAAAGAAACTCTCATCAATGTGCACAAAAAGACCATTCTAAAAACCCGGAGGACAAACTTGGCATTTAGGGTTCATATTAATTCAAGATTGTCTTTCTGGCCCCACTCTAGTTTCAAGAAGCAGAAACTGGAAATTGTAGACATATTTTGATATTTATGTAAGAAATACATTGTATGACTCCTATCAGAAGACACATGCTGAGGAAAAAAATTTTTTTGCCCTATATTGAAAAATGAAAGCATAAATATACATTGAAATATTTATGAAATAATATAATGTTCTGAACAAAATAAAATGCAATTTTCCCTTATTTTACAAAGTAGTTGCATTCCTGGAAAATTCAAAAATATTCCTGGGTATTAGAATTGCGCCAAAAACATAAGAAAACATAACATATTCTTTGTGGTTTATATGTAAAACCGAATTAGCCTCTAGGCTCAGGTAATTATAAACAGGTTTCTTACCTCCTAAATGCCTGGCCTGACACTTGACATTTAAAAGTTTGTGTGGAAAACAGGACAACTCTTTGTGTGGGGCACTGACCCTGGGTGAGGATGATTAGCTTCCTTGACCTCTGCCCACTAAATGGCAGTTGTGCCCCAGTCACTAAGATAACAGAAAAAGTCCTGCATTTGTCAGGGTTCCCCAGAGGGATAGAACTAATAGGATATATTTATATATAAAAAACATAAATATATAATATGGGGTTTATTATAATATATATATGGGGGTTATATAATGTATATATATAGGGGTTTATTAAGTATTAACTTAAATGATCACGAGGTCCCACAATAGGCTGTCTGCAAGCTAGAGGAGCAAGGAGAGCCAGTCTGAGTCTCAAAACTGAAGAACTTGGGGTCCGATGTTTGACGGCAGGAAGCATCCAGCTTGGGAGAAAGACATAGGCTGGGAGGCTAGGCCAGTCTCACCTTTTCACGTTTTTCTGCCTGCTTTATATTTGCTGGCAGCTGATTAGATGGTACCCACCAGATTAAGGGTGGGAGGGCCTTCCCCAGCCCCCGTGACTCCAGTGTTAATCTGCTTTGGCAACACCCTCACAGACACACCCAGGATCAATACTTTGTATCCTTCAAGCCAATGAAGTTGACATTCGGTATTAACCATCACAAGTCCCTTAGGGGATAAAAACCATTGTTCAATCTGCACCCAACTCAGACATGTTCTCCTTCCTGAAGAACTCTTTGTTATTGGTCATTTCCTTTTGCCCCCGAAATGCAGGTGGCCACTGTAGCTTTTATCCCATTGTATAGCAATGAACATTTTACGTATCTGTTTTCTCCTACAAACCATGTCCTCCCAGAAGACTAGAGCCTCAGGCTATTTTTTATACCAAGATCCTGGAAGTGCTCAATAAATGTTTGTTGTACGAAACATAATTTAATGTGAGCCAGCCTTTTAGGTTTGAGTTTCTAGCGTATTACTGGATTGCGTGCTGCTTTTCTTCCCCTGCCACTTCCCAATGAAAGCTTTTATTTATAAAAAGCTGAAAAAACAAGGGGGGGCCCTGTAGCAGAAATCATCTTCAGTTTTCAAAAGTCTGTGATATACTGCTGGCACCTCGGATCTGTCTCTATTTACTGAGTATCTTCATCTACAGAGAAATTAGGGTAAAGAGGGCTGTAACTCCTGTTAGGAAAATATGTAAATATATTCTGCCAACATTTAAGAAGGCCTGAATTTTGCATGCAAGACCTGAATTTTGCATACATTCTTTACTTCTCTGTAAGGCACGGACTCTAAATCACCCTCCTTCTTTTGGCTACCTCTTTGTCAAGCAGCTCAGTTTTGGCCAATTCTGGTCCAATATTCATGATAAAGATACACCCTGTGGGTCCAGATGAGACTTCACATCCTAAGGTACATGGATTGATGGGGTGGCCTTACTAACTGAAATAAGATTTTTCACAATTTGTAAATCATAAGTGGCATTAATTGAGTTCAAAAAAGAAATCAAGGGGATTCATGAGTAGATTTATAAATTTTCTTCTTTCTGCATTTAAATTATACTGGCATTTTAATTGCATTGTAATTGCACTTTAATTGCATGTATTTGTATAAATTAAAAAATAATTAGAGCTCTGCAGTGCTATGCAAAACTAATTTATGCATATAGACCTTTAAAGATGTACACTTGGAGACCGATTTTATAGTTCTCACTATGTTAGGCACTTTAAAATTGTCCTTATGAAAAGGTGTATAGCTATCTAGATCGCTGTGCCTTCCCACTCCTTTCTGGGGCTGAGAAAGCAGGACAGACAGAGCTGGAGCTTGAATGGAGAGCATTGCTTGGTATGCATGAGATGCCAGGCTTGCATAGTCTTTTAAATATTAATTTTTTTTATATCTATACATATTTTCTAGCTTAGCCCTAGGAAGTTTCTTGGCTCTGATTGCATGTGGGTGGGAAGGATAAAGGATGAGTCACTGCATTAGGGCAACCGATGAATTTTGAAGAGTATTTCTGACACAGGTTATCATGGCAAAGTATATGTGTATTTAGGGGCCATTCATTCAACAAACATTTATTGAATGCCTACTGGGTGTCTGGCACCTCCGAGATATGGCCCCACCCAGTCATTTACTGAAAAGCCATTTGAATTTTCCAGCCTTCATTGTTAAATGTTTACATTTTTTTTAGAGACAGGATCTTGCTGTGTTGCCCAGGCTGGTCTTCAATTCCTGGCCTCAAGCAGTCCTCCTGCATCACCCTCCCATAGTGCTGGGATTACAGGCATGAGTCACCACACTCAGCCCAACCTTCATTTCTGTCTCCTCACTCAATATCTTCTTAGCTTTCGTTGGAAACTTGAGCATCATATAATCTTGGCAAATTGTGGGTTGGGCTCACCTATATCCTGATTCTCTATTTCCTCAGAATGTGCTCTTCCCTTCATCTACCCATTGTTCCAGACAGTGCTTAGTGGCAGGTTTACTGCTTAAAACTGCATTTTATCTTTTGGAAGGAAAAGTTAAGAAACTTTGTTACTAAGAGTGTACTACTCCCTTGCCTTGAGATTATGGCACTAAATGCTTTTGCAAGCAAGAGGATCCAGTGTAAGTTTTCTGTCTTCTGTCCCAGGGCCTGTGCTGGAGCTATTACCTCTGCCTGCTGTTCTGGGTACTCCTTCTACACACATGGCATTCATTCTATACCCCCACCTCCGCCAGAAAACTTCCTGGATGCCCCATGTGGAATTACCCCTTCCCTCTCTCTTGCTCCTATAGCACATTCTGCATCCTTCTCTTTTGTAACACTAAGAGTTATATTCTGTGCATTCCTGATGATTGGGGACCATGTCTTATTTATTTTTGAACCACCTGAATGCCCCAAATGTGAGACTTTGCCTCTTTTTTTCAGTGGGGGAAGGGGGAATGGAGTCTGGCTCTGTTGCCAGGCTGGAGTGCAGTGGCGTGATCTCGGCTCACTGCAACCTCCACCTCCCAGGTTCAAGCGATTCTCCTGCCTCAGCCTCCTGAGTAGCTGGGATTACAGGCGCCTGTCACCATGCCTGGCTAATTTTTATATTATTAGAAGAGACAGGGTTTCACCATGTTGGCCAGGCTGGTCGTGAACTCCTGACCTCAGGTGATTCGCCTAACTGGGCCTCCCAAAGTGCTGGGATTACAGACATGAGCCACTGCGTCTCTTACAGATATAACCCAAGTTTGGGATTCAAAGGGCAAATACTTTCATATGTGTGGGCACATGGACGTGTGTATGTAGTTGATAAATCGTAATTTTCTATTAAGATCCTCAAGAGTTGTTTTTATTGCATGAAAACAAGTCACTCAGCATTCTCAGGGGAATCTGTAGGCTCTGCTCTGGGTTGTGGCTGGATTCTCTGGACTTACTCTTTTGTAGAGATGCTTTTTGCTAAAGGAAACTCATCAGGTCTTAAACCATTTTCTATCAGGTAGTGTTCCAGGCTTTGGAAGCAGGGCCCTCTCTAAGAGGCATATGATGGAGAAAGAAATGGAGAGAACATATATCTCCTCTGGGCATTGTCTTTAGTGTGTCCTGGAGAGATGAACATCCAAGAAGGAATACTTTTCATTCAAGCCAAGCAAATTTATACAACAGTCTTCTGTCCATTGCAAACACCTAGTCAGAGTAGGGTGGCTCTAGCCTCCTACCAATTAGATCTTGGACTGGGCCTTATTTAGACACAGCACCTGAGTTCCAGGAAATACAGCACTTACCTTTGGCCTAGCCAAATATGTGAGTTAGAGTAATGGTAGCTGTTGTTACAAATATTAATATATCCCACAATGTATACCATCTCAAATGCAACAGAAGTTTATTTATTGCTAAGGTAGCAGTCCAAAGCAGAGGTTCCTTGTTGGATGTCTCTTTTATGAAATGATTCTGGCTCAGGCTTCCCCCATCCTGTGGCTCTGTCAACAGCTAGGGGTTGGCATCTTCTGCATCCAGCCAGTGGATGGGAAAGAGGGAGTGATGGTACAAGAATTGCTTAAAAGCCTTTGACTGGAAATAACACATATCATTTCTGTTTATATTATATTGTTTCTAGATGCAGGAGGGTTAGGAAAGTAGTCCTTGATTGGGCAGCTGCTTCCCAGTTGCCAGAGACAGCTCACAACTCTGTACCACAGAAGAGGGATTCTGAATTTTGGGTTTGGTTAGCCACCAAGTTTGCTTTGCCACTTTTCTTTCACCATTTGTCATGCCTAGATGCCCATCTTGCATCAAATGGTTTCCTGCTGCTCACTGCACATGACTCATCTCAGTGCTGTTGAATTAACTGAAGCAACCTTTGCTTCCCATTAGATAATTGGTAGGCACCCATAGCATGCTCCTGAAATGGGAGAGTTACCTAACTTTCCTAACAGAGTGTGGCTTATCTGTTCAGCTGCCATGTGCTCAACCCTTTATGGGAGGGGGAGCACGCAGACAGGCAGGTGCAGGAGCCAGGGCAAGTGCTTTAGGGCTCCGGCCCCATGGTAGTGTCTAGGGGTGGGTGCCTGTGACTCCCAAAGCCCCAGTGGGCATGTTACAGTACTCTTTTAGCTCTGCCATCCACCGATGGCTTAAGTGTTAACCAGTTCAGTGCCTGCTCATTACCCGGGTTCTCATCTGGTGTCCAGGAAGAATCAGGTCACACTGACAAATTGAAGGATGGTAAATGCAAGGGATTTTATTGCTGGATGGAGGTGGCTCTCAGTGGGATGGATGTGAAGCTGGAAAGGGATGGAGTGGGAAGATGATCTTCCCCTGGAGTTTGGCCACCCCATGGCCTATCTCCTCTCCGACTGTCCCCAGCCAAACTCCTCTTAATGTTCAGACGCTCCTTCTCTTCTCTCCTTCTCTGCCATACTGCGCTGTTACTCTGTTCTCCTGCTTGTAGAGCATGAGGTTGGGGTTTATATGAGTACAAGATAGAGGGGGCATGGTGGGCCAAAAGGCAACATTTGGGCACAAAAATAGGAATGCCTGTTCCCATTTAAGGCTGTGGGTTTCCACGCTTGAGGGTGGAGCCTTTGCTGGGTAATTGCCTTCTCCTCCCGTATCACTCCCAGCTGTCTCTGCCTGTCTTAGGCAGGAGCAGGGCAAGCTGACCTCTCCAATAGGTACTTAACAGCAGAGTGTGGGGAGCCCTGGTTGTGGACCTGATGGTGCAGTTCTCTCTCTCACACCAGGCATAGCTCATCCCACTCCTTCCCACAGCGGGCATAGCACATGCTGTGTCTTTGGTTCTCTTTGTCTCAGATGGTGAGGTGGGACACTTTCCAGTAAATTCCAGGTAAGCTCGTGGTGCTTCATATAAAACAATTGCCTTAGCAGAAGGCCTCTGTGTCTCCTCCACTGATAGCTCTCGGCCATAGGCCTCTTGGTCCTGGGGTTCTCTTAAGCAAACTGCCTTACCCCTGAGCATACATGAAAATGGTCCTGGTGTAACCGCCCAACAGGTTTTCCTTGCCCACTGCCCAGACAGAGCTGATTTCTTTAGACAGGTAAATTGCAATAGAGAAAGAGTTTAATTCACACAGAGCTGGCTGTACGGGAGGCTGGAGTTTTATTATTATTTAAATCAGTCTCCCCTAAAACTTGGGAGTTGAGGTTTTTAAGGATGATTTGGTGGGAAGGGGATCTGAAAGCGGGGAGTGCTGACTGGTCGGGTGGGAAGTGAAATCATAGGGAGTCGAAGCTCCGTCCTCTAGTGCTGAGTCAGTTGTTGGGTGGGGGCCACAAGACCAGATGAGCCAGTTTATTGATCTGGGTGGTGGCAGCTGATCCATCAAGTTCAGAGTCTGCAAAATATCTCAAGCACTGATCCTAGGTTTTACAATAGTGATGTTATCACCAGGAGGAATTTGGGGAGGTTCATAATCTTGCAGCTTTCAGCTGCTTGACTCCTAAAGTATAATTTCTAATCTTGTGGCTAATTTGTTAGTCCTACAAAGGCAGTCTAGTTCCCTGGCTAGAAGGGGATTTATTTCAGAAAGGGCTGTTATCTTTGTTTCAAAGTTATGGCCGGGTGCGGTGGCTCACATCTATAATCCTAGCACTTTGGGAGGCTGAGGTGGGTGGATCACAAGGTCAGGAGTTCAAGATCAGCCTGGCCAATAGGGTGAAACCCTGTCTCTACTAAAAATACAAAAATTAACCAGGCGTGGTGGTGCGTGCCTGTGATCCCAGCTACTAGGGAGGCTAGGAATAAACAAGAACAGTTTGGAGGTTAAAAGCAAGATGGAGTCGGTTAGGTCAGATCTCTTTCACCATCATAATTGTCTCAGTTATAATTTTTGCAAAGGTGGTTTCATTTGGGCCTCTGTTCCTGATCTCTCTCTCCTTAGTCTCTTCAGGCATCATCCTCTTTTACAATTGTTGGAAATCACAGCTTATAGCTTACCTTGGAGTTAAAAACATGTTTAATTTGATGTTACAGAAAAGAAAATATTTCATAAGAATTTTACTGACCAAGTACCATGTACTGTATACCATGGAAGGGACTTTGAGAAACAGGAAGGGACATACATTATGGTCTCTGCATAGCAAGAACTGCTAATCATCCAGGAAACAAAAAAATAGTACAGTGAGTGACAGGCACTAATTCTAGGATATAAACCAGAAATTAGCTGAATTGAGGGGAGATATCTTTGTTAAGTATCCTTCCTGACACTCTTCCTTGCCAACTTTCATTTGATAAAATACAAAACTACGGCTGCATTTTGCTTACCCTTTCCAAGTCAGGTTATTTGACTTAAAATAAAAGGAGAAAATTTTAAACTGTTGTCACTTTATCCTTTAACTTTAAAAAGAGTGCCCATTTTTTTTCAAATCTGAGAAGTTGTACCCACATTTAATTTTCACTTAAAATCTTTTTTAGGACTAGAAATATTTATGTAATTCTTGCTCACTGTAAAAATGTTAACAGCATTAACATATTTATAGTGAAAGCAAGTTTTTCTTCTATGTACCTCAGACTCCCTTGAAGGCAACCACTGTTATCAGTGACTCCTTCACTTCCAGAGGCATTCTGTGAGCCCACATGCTGGGCATTTCATTATTTTTCTTCCAACTTCTTCCTCACCATTTGTTAGACCAGTAGTTCTCAAGTGCTATTGTACAAACACTAGGGGAATTTCTTAGAAATGCAAATTTCCTAGTCCTTTTCCCACAAATTCTGATACTGTTTGGGCCCGGGTGAGTTCGAGGAATCTGTATGAGTAACTGACCAGGTGATTCTGAAGCACGCACCCTACTTGGAGACACTGTTTTAGAAAATAATTAGGGTCTCACGGTCCTGGGGATGAATCTGGTTGAGGAATAGGAATCTCTCATAATGCCATGTCTACTTTTCAAGTCTTTGACCTTTACCAGGGCCACCTTCCCTTTGGTCTCCATGGTGACGCACAGAGGTCTTCCACATGTAATTAGTCTAAGGATCTTGATTCGTTCCATCGCCTCTCACTGACGATTCAAGTGCTGTGCTGCAGTGTTATAAGCAAGGCTGAGAAAACTGAATTTGTTTTCTTTCTTCTTCCACTTGTATGATTATAGTTAACATCAGTTTTCTTATATCTCTGAGGAATAAGTAACAGTCGCAAAACTGCAGACTTTTGAGAGATGACAGTAACTTATACATTGTTTCAGCCAGTCTTTAGATGGGAAAACTGAGGCCCAGAGAAATTAAGAAACTTGTCCAAGATCACAAAATAAATTAATGGCAGAGCTGACTAGAAGCTTGGTTTACTAACTCTACATCTGGTGCTTTTTTCTCCTTTTGGTGGCAGCTAAAATCTCAGAGTCTCTGAAAATTATTCACACAGTTCCTGTTCCCCAGTCCACCTGCCCCCTTGAAATACATCCTCGGTTCCCTGTCGCCCTAAACCTTTCGTGGGCCACACCAGCCCTAGTTGGTTGTCTTGCTTAGTGCAGTGATAGGGTGAATTATTTCTGCATTCTTGAATGTAGCAAAACTTACCTACTTGAACCTCAGGTTACCAAGTGTAAAGCAATTTTGAACTGAAGGGGTTGTGGATACTTTAAGTCTCTGTGGAAACACAGGAGCTCCCAATTCTTATTCTCAGCTTCCTCAAACAAAGGCCCAAGGAACAGTCCTCATTACTTTTCAGAGGTTGGGGGAGGGTTAAGGTCAGGAAAAGGTTGCTGAGTTTACAGTCTCATCCTGTGTTCCTCCTCCTATTGACAAGTCATCAGGATGGTTTATAGATTACTGCCTTACTTTAAGGCCTGTTTGTTGATGTTTGGAGACATTTATCCAATCTCAAGAAACTCAAGGGACCTGATTTCAACTTTAAATTATATATTATCCATATTTGGGATGGAATGGGCAATTTTGATGGAAAAACCCTATCAGTCAGGCCGGGGAATAAATAGGAGGGCTTTGATTTATATATTGTGTTGAAATCATCTATGTTGATTTAAACATTTTAAAATTCCTATGAATGTAATATTTTAACCTGAATATGATTCTTAACAATCCCCTCAAATTGTATTCTTCTATTTTTTTTTTTAACATTTGGTAAAATATTAACTTACTGTACCATGCATCGATAATGTCCCCAGAGGTTAGCCAGGAGAAATATCAGCATGTCCTTGGAGAGCTTGTCTGTCCTGATGAGAACACAAATTCTAGGACAAAAAGGCTCAGTTCCTGAAATAATTACAGTAACTTCAGAAAGGAAATTAAGTATCTATTGAAAGATACACTTCGTAGAATAGTGACTTTTCCTACACATTTAAAATTTAGATACTATATTCAGGAAAAGGGAATTTACCAGGGTTTTTGGATACAAATGATGAGAAATTAGTTAGTATTTGCAAGCCTGTAAGCACAATATAGTTTGGTACTTACATAATTAGAGCTGTTGGTGAATCACTCTAATGTCACATCTGATAGCTATAGTCCTTCAAAGGGGTATTTACATTAAGCCTGAAGATAGGTACAGGCATGGAGGCAATGAAATTCATTTTATTTGTTGTAACATGCAGCCAGTAAATTAGCTTCCCTTTAACTTACGCTATGAAATGATGCTATTTAGTTTATGTGCATTATTCTTGGACTTCTGCATTCCTGGGAAAAGGTTGTCCAAGGTTGTATTAGCTGTGCAGTGAGGCAGCACAGCATGTCCAGGCACATATTCAGGTTAAAACCCTGCTGTACACATCTGCTGTCATTACCGTTTGCATCTTTGCTGATAATTAAGAACCAAAACTGTATGTTGCTATTTTTAGTCCACTTACTTTCTGTTGAGGGTGGTGGTCATTATTCTGACATTTCATTGCATATATGCCCACCCTCTTCTCCCCTGCATCAAAATAGATACGTTTTCATACCTACCACACAATCCAGCTGGGCTCAATTTACATATAGTTCTCTGGGGAGAGTTAATAATTTTATTTTCAAAAGGTCACTTGCTGACACACAACCTATAAAATAGTTAGCTACCCAAGATTCTTTTCACTCATTCCTCAAATACTCGGTTTGGTTTGGTCTTTTTAATTCACTACTGAAAATCCATTGCCTCTAGGAATTTCAATATTGCATTACAGCATAACAAACTATCCAATATCACTAATGGCCTATTTAGGAATGAAATGCTTTTTTTTTTTTTTTTCTGGTTTTAAGCAATTTCTAATTTTGAAAGGGATCAGGCACCATCTACAAGGATAGAGTTAATAGCTCCCCGAAGGGACACATCACTAGCCAGGTCATAAAAATCATGCATGCTTTGCTCTTTCAGCCATAAGGCAGGAAGAAAGCAGATACGCCTGTTTTCCCTCTGCATTACCTTTGTCGTCTGAGGATGTTTGAAAAATTACAGTCATTATATTATTATTATTGCTGTTTTTTATAATGTTTCTGAAATATGGATTTTTATTCATGTTTATCTGTTTATATCTGGTATTTATCTATTTATGTCCTTTCCTCAAGAATTTACTCTCTAAGATGTCTTCTTTCAAAATCATCTCCAAAACAGAACGCAAGTGCTGGGATGAATATAATATATGCCATTTGAGAATTTACCAGACAAAACTATTAACTGGAAGATTCAGGCAAAAGAACTAGTTAGTGAGGGAAGAAATTACTTAACATATTTATTTTGGCTGCTCACATCGATCAGATTTGTGAGATAATAGCGTTAATTCCTTATGATAAAACACACCAATCCTTTTCTGTATTACAAATGTACCCCAGTTTGACTAAGAAAAAAATCAATCTAAACGCAGTGCATTTGCTTTGTCATTGTAAATGGTGCTTGGGTAATGAGCACCTCAGGGATGGATGGGAGAACAGAGCGGTAGAGGAGGAAAGAGTGGGCGGTTAAAGGCAAGGTTTATGATCCAACCTAGAAATCAGAAGGAGGGAAGACATTGGGAAAACATTTCAGTATTCGTAGAGAGGGCCAGACAGTGAGGTGCAGAAGACCCAACAGAACTGGACTTAAGGTGGGGAGGGGGAAATATGTCGTAAAGGTGTTTAGGATGCTCTCCCTATGGGGCTGCAGGCACAGGGAGAGGTGTGCATTATTAGGCGGCTGCAGGCAAGCACCATGGATTCAAATCCAAAGTCTTCACCTGAAACCTAAGCAGATTTGGAAATAACTTAATTGTTATTAAGAGGAAAGGAACTGGTGTTTTTTGAGCTCTTCCAAATGGGCCTGGCCTTCCACAGATGTCATCTCATTTAATACCGCACAGCATCCCTATGAAGTAAATTACAATAATAATAGCTAACATCCTTTACATGCTTAGTATGTGCCTGGCACAGCACGCTAAGTGCTCATTTTGCATTGTCTCTTCCTAGCAGCCCTTTCTAATTGAGGAAACAGTTTAAAGATGGGGGTAATTTACTCAAGGAATTCAAATCCAAATATGTTTGGATCCAGGAGCTGGAATTGACATCCAAATGTGTTTGATCCAAAGCCTAGACTTTCTGGTATACCATGATGCTTCCTCAGTGAGTGTAAAAAACAATGGAGATGGATAGAGAGCCAGGTTAAGTGTCAATTTGTGACAAGTTGTAGCTGGTGGGTAAGCTGAGTACCCGCCCTTTACTTGGATAGGCCATGCCTTTTTCTAAATCCCTTGCAATGAAGTCAAGGTTATGGTCAAAAGAAGTTTTTAGGGTGAGAATTTCCATGACTTATGCAAGAGCAAGAACAAGGAGTGGAAATATAGCCAGGCCCCATCCCTAGGTTACCATCTAATGGTAAATAACCAAACACACAAAAACAAGACTCCAGACCCCCAAGTCTTTGAGCAGTAGTGAAAGGAATCTCAGGAGAATATGGGAAGGCTTGATCAGATGGTACTTTGGAAACTGTTATTTCATTCAGCATCCCACACTGCCTCTGGGCTTCACAACTGCCACTTAAAGAGGAGACAATTCTGCTTTGTAACTGTCGCCAAATGTGAGCAGAGGAGTGCTTCCTGGAGAATGTCTTTCTCTTGAACTCAGAGGTGGATCTGCTCTCCCCACAGCCTCCACAGGCTACTGCAGCAGTATTTGGAGATATGGCCCAAGGGGAGGAAAGGTTAAAGAAGCCAAAAACCAGGGGATCAGTAGCTATAGCAACACAGTCCTCTTCCCCACACCATAGATGCCTGTGGGATTAAGAAAAACTTTCATCACTGGATTTTCTTGGCTTCTGATGATCCAGGATGTGGTTGTGGTGTGTCTGAGTGTGATTATTTTGAAATTTGAGGTTTAGAACCAGTTACCACCAAGAATGCTCAGTGGGTGGCATTGCCTGTGCTCTTTCAGACATAAATGGGAGATGTGAGCTCAGAAAGAAGCTTTTGTATCTAAAATGTAGTATTTTTATGATTAAATTATAATTTTTATAAATGAACCTTAGTTTCATTAAGCTATAGTATCTCATGGCTTTCAGCTAGAATTTTGTGCTGTGCTATGAAAAAAAACAAACAAAACCCATACATGAAGTCTGTAAAATGAACTTGCTAAATTCTGAACTTCAGACAACTTTCTTCTCTTCAAAATGCCCCAATCTTCATGCTATACTTTTAATTTATGATAAAGACTTTATTATCTGCTATGATGGAAAGAAGAGTGTGGCGTGTGAGTTAAGACTTCTGGTTATCTGAGCTTCAATTCAAGTTAATGCCCCAAATTTCCAGCTGTACCTGATACCCTATCTGCTACATGAGGCACTAAACTACAGGTGACCCCTAAGGAATTTAAATGTAAGGAGTTTCAACAACTCCTCAGGAGAGAAAGCATAAGAAAAGGACGTAAAAACCATATATATCCCATTTCAAAGTGAAGTTTCAAAACCCAAAACACTCTAAAACGCATCCTGAAACCATTAAAGAAAATAAAGTTTCAATTCAGAAATAATTAGGATTGAAAATAGATGTGTCCTGGTTAAAGCAAATGACTGGATTGGCAGAGGAGGGGGATGAACAGCTGTCCAGCTGTTAGAGGTGTTTAGGAAAACGCGACACAGTAGGACTATGCCCTTGAAGCTGGGCCAGATTCTAGGTTCTTAAGTAGAGATTGTCTCTTGGGGCATAATTTTTTGATTAGGGTTCAAAAATGGAGCAAAAATTTATTTTGGAGGACAAAAGAAAAATCAGCATCTAGAATTATCCACGTGGTAAAATGTCAGATACCGTGACTTTGACAGTAACAGGAATTTTCTGTTTTGCCACTTTCAGAGTTAATTTTCTTCTTCTTTTGAAATCAGGAGGAATTACAGAAACCTTTTATATCAGATGTGCAAATACCAATAAATTGCCCACCCCTACTTCTTTCTTTATCAGCTTGCCCTTTTGACAGGCGGCACATAGTAAAATGAATAAATTCAGCACATTTTCCTGTTCACCAAGCATAAATTATTACTAACTGTGGTGAGAGGCTATTTGAAAAGCTGTTTTATTTGAGAGAGGAGCATTCTTTTATCTATAAATGATTCTGTTTGAAATCAAAGGAGATATTGTCTTATCTTTGTGACCTCAGGAAACTGAACTATGATGACATATTTCCATTCTAAAGAGGGCAATGAGAAGATGCAGGCATAAGCCGAATAAACTTGACTAATCTCTTCCTGTTCTTGGTTCAGATTCCCAGTCTTTGAAATACTAGGAGAATTACTATAGCATTAGTATGTGATATGACACCATTGTATGTTATCTGGAGTGTGTTATAACTGGCAGGCTTCAGCTCTGGGTGGAGGGATTGGTCTTAGGGGTGAACTCAGAAATCCCTTCCAAGTGAAATGCATTACGTGTCTCTCATACCATGGCCCTTTAGTAATGGGCTGTTGCTCTGTAATTTTTGCTGGTCTTTCAGCTTTCATGCATTCAGTCACGATTTCTGTCAAAGAAGCTGTGTGATTCTCACACCTGAAAGGGTTGTAGCAATTTGATGAAGTATCAGTTTAAAGTAGCACTGACAAAATGTATATCTATCAAATGATTATAGCTTTTATTCAATGACAAACAGCATGGAAATTCATAAATAGTTTTTATGCAGTAGCACATTTATTCAGTCCTCATTTCATTTGATGCCTGTCTTCTGCCTAGTGCTTTCAACATAATAAATTGGGCATTGAACCATGAAGCTGGCATTTAGCATTAACATGTCATATTGTGCTGCTTACCATTTTGCTATTTCCTTGATTGATTTTTCTTTCTTTCTTTTTATTTATTTATTTTTTATTTCGGAAGAGTACAATGATTTCAGGATCAATGATTTCTGAAAATGAACATTTTTAATAAAGCAGCTCTGGACTGTGACTCCTAGCTATTGGGGCATTGGCATTAAAGAAAAGAGATTGGACATTTTGAACCTTGTGTGGTAAGGCAAAAAATAACACTGAATCAAAGTGTCTTGGCTTTGAGCAGGGCTGACTCACAACCTTGGCTCTCCAATTCAGAAGGAAGCAGTGCTTTGGGGGAACTGAATCACGGGCCCGGGCGGCACGTGCGTGAGGTTGAGCAGTGAGACCAACTGCTCGACAAGCCATGTCGGTTGTTCTCTCAGTTAAGTGAAAAGCATGTGAAAATTACTCATCCTCACACGTTAGGTCTTCAAATAGTCTATGCTGTTGATCCATTTATGAGAAATGTGCAACCAGTTTTCTTAGTTCACCTGGGTGAAAGTTCGAATGACCAAAAACCCTGTGTGGTAGAAACACATTTGAAATATAAAACTTTAGGGTCAGCTTTGACTACTCTTCCTTTTCTGCCAGGAAATAATTTCTTCAGTCATCCCATTTTTGCCCCTGAAATGCCTCTTATGGAAGTGACACCATGACTCTTGTTACCGCTCACCTCATCAATGCCATGGCCTTTAAAGGGCATGAAGGGGTTAGGATTCCTCAGTTGCAAGCAACAGAAACCAATTCTAGGTAATAAAATGGAATTACTGGGAGGACGTAGCATCAGCAGGAGGATGGACAGTTGGGCTTGTGAATAGGTGGGAACAGGGCACCTCTGGAAGGCCAAGATGCAGGAGGCATAGCATCTGCCTCACACAGGTTGAGTCTGGCTGGGGCCAGGACAACTGTGGCCATGGATGATGTCTAATCATTCCTTCTGACCTTGCATCATTGGTTTACAGTGTCAAAATGACTCTTTTTGTCCCTGGATGTGTTGAGATGGGAAGAAGGAAAATCTGATCCTACACTCCAGGAATTATCATCTCTCTAACATCACACATGATGGAAAGAGGTAATTATCAAAAAGGAAACTGGAGGGGCATTGGGAAGTGAGAAAGGATGTTGGGTGACAGTTGTTCATAAGGAGACATTTTTCCTCTTCCAACTTTTCATCTCTCCAACTCATTTCAGTTCAATTCAACAAACATTAAGTTTCATCTCTACACAAGACATTGTTAGATATTGGGCATGTTGAAAAAGAGGTTGTCTACACTTTGCTGTCAGTCATGTTGCATTTTGTGGGGCCATGCACTCTCATGGCTTTTCATTGAGGAGTGGAGATGAAGGATTGCCACATCTGGCATGCATTCCATCATTGAAGCCTTCAGTAGACCTGTGAGCCATGTGAAGCCTTTGATCTCTTCTACGTTTCCCACCTGCACCTCTCTGGTGTTCTTTCTCCTTCTAAGGCTCACTACTCCCTCTGCTTCCCTTTGTGTCTTAGCCTTACTTTTAGCTATCTGCCAAACAATATCATTAAGATTTTAGGTGGAAGCAGGCATGAGGGATCTTATTGGGGAGCTAGAAATGTTCTAAATATGGATTATGGTGATGGTTACACAACTCAGTAAATTTACTAAAAGTCAGTACATTTTACATTTAAAACAGGTGAATTTTATGGCATGCAAACTATACCTCAACAAAGTTGTTAAAAAGATGTCAGGTGACGATCAAGGCCAGAAAAGGCACTCGTTTGGTTGGAAAAGGCTTTTAGAAGGGAAAGAGTAAATGAGAGTGGTGGAATGATGGCAGGAGTGTTTGACAAGCCAGCCTAGGGCACCAATGGTACCAGGATTGCAGAAAACCAAAGTTCAGGAACAGCCCAACTAGTGACTGCTTGATTATCTGTCACCACTTTGCTTCAGGAAACTTAGGGCTCAATGGGTGCTCCCAGGGAGTACCCAGATGCTGGTCCATGAGCTGAGACTGGGCTCCTCGCACTGCAGGAGCTTCCCTAAAGACAGGCAGAGAGCAATTTCCTGGGAGGGAAAATTGCTGTTCTGTGACCTCCCTTTTCCTCCCAATTTCTCCCCCTTCATCTTTGGAAGTTCACCTGATGGAAGTGGATAATATCATACAATTTGAACTTTATTATTATTTTGTGGTTTTATTTTTTTTTCTTGTTGAATCTTATGCAAGTTTGGTGTCCTGATCTACAAAGGTAGGAACTCTTTCTATTTCTTTGGCATCTCCCACAGCATCTACAGTTGCATTGAAACCTTAAAAGTATCCTTCTGTTCTCTGCTGGCCTCCCCAGATTTCACTGAGCTGTGATTTGTGGGAGGGGAATATCTTCCCAAATATAAGTGTATTGGAATCAACCCTTCCTGACACTTTCTCTAATCTCCCCCCTGCTCCTCCCCTTTGGTGAAAGAATGGCTAATGCAAATGGTCAAAGATTGATATTTCTTTTGGAAAATTATAAAAGGATGGGAGTATGTTCCTCCCATAGAGAGAATGGACATATGTCTATCTCTCTAAAAACAAACAAATGAATAAATAAATAAAGTGGGCTCTGCGTCATTTGTCAGTTAAAAGGGCCACCTCCTCCTTGCCTTCTACACCAAAGCAATCTCTTCCTATATTGATGATACTGATGAGGGGAGACAGGGATTTTCACTTTCTATTCTAGCTTTTCTACCTACAACTAGGGGGATCACTCAGGTTTCCCCTTTCCTATCAGTCTGTCTGTCCTCAAGTTGAGGTAGGAGATATGTAGCCAAACAACATTCTCCAATCTAGCTGTTCCCAGGAAGCCTAAACCTTGGGCAGAGGTGTATTTAGATAGTTGCTTAGTCTGTTATAAGGCCAATATTTCGATTCGTGTTCAGATGTCTGTTTGGGCATGTCTGCTTTACTGACCACAGCAGTGGAGAGGAAGGAGAGTGAATAGAAGTTTGGGAGCCCAAACACTACCTTAAACCCCTAGCATGAGGTAAGTCCAGCAATTGGGTTAACCGGATGGTTATGCAATTTTAGTTAAGATTGCCCTATATCTTAACTAGTAATGGTTTAGGTGAGCATCAGTTCATTCAATATGTGTGTGTGATAGAGTTTTCATCCCCATGGCTATACAGAGCAGCAGTGGGGTGAGATTCTCAACTAGGTTCCCCAAACTGTTAACCCTAAAGCCTACGTTGATTTTAGGAGGACCCTGTCACTTTGTACAAGACCTGCTAAGAAGCTTCTGAGTTTGGCCGGCTGTGGTGGCTCATATCTGTAATCCCAGCACTTTGGGAGGGCAAGGTGAGAAGATCTCCTGAGATCAGGAGTTCGAGACCAGCCTGGCAAACATAGTGAAACTCCATCTTTACTAAAAATACAAAAAATTAGCTGGGCATGGTGGCGCACACCTATAATTCCAGCTACTCAGGAGGGTGAGGCAGGAGAATCGCTTGAACCTGGGAGGCAGAGGTTGCAGTGATCCGAGATCGCACCACTGTACTCCAGCCTGGGTGACAAAGTGATACTTTGCCTAAAAAAAAAAAAAAAAAAAAAAAAAAAAGCTCTGAGTTTGTATCCATCTATATTCTTTAGCTCCCTCCAAATCCTCTTGGCCAGTTTCAGGCATTGTACTCCCTCCCACTTATCCTGTGGCAAAGCCTACATTCACAACATGTTCCACATCCTGGTTTTCCTCCGAAACAGTTGTTAGTGACATGTTAGCAGCATAGTGCTGGAAGAAAATAGACCCTAAGTTAGTTACTATCCTTTTCAGAGGTGAAGGATGCATTTCAGCATACACCCCCATGCACATAGCTATATCTCAAAACCGGCATTTTGTCCCAAAGGTCACCCCTACAACACCTTCACACACCTAATTCTTCAAAATATGGCTGGCCTCTCTCTAGCTTACTGGTTTTGTGTCTCTCACTAATTATTTCCTCTATTAGAAACATTTCCACCTTTCTCCCTTTCTGATGGTAGGCACACTGAGAACTGGGATTTTTCAGAATCCCTATGAGGGCCTCCTGAACTCCGTGCCTTCCCCCCAACACAGATGGTTCCACATGTAAAAGAGATAAAGAGTAGGGACAGAGAGGGGCCCCCACTGTGCCTTTAAAGCAGGAAACACATTACTGGGTTTTCTTGGCCTCCTGGCTGAGTGACCTGTTTATTTTTATGAATAAAACTCCATATTCATTGCAAAAGTATAACACCACCACCGAATAATAGTATACTGTAAGACTGGTATCTAAGGATACCAGTGCTCAGCTCAGGCTTCTGTTTTTCTGATATCGAGTAGCAAAATGTACCCTTTCCTTTATGCCCCCTTCTCCCATGGTGGTGAATGAGCTTTGAAACCTTTTTGATTCTGAATGAGCAGCAGAATGAAAGGGCCTTCATTTAAAATGGGGAGGCTGAGCCAGCTTGCTTTGTCTCCAGCTTCCTCCGTGAGCTTAGCAGCCGACCTTTTGGCTCAGCGATGGGCCTGCTGGTTAAATGCAACCACTGAACAATCACAGTACAGGATTTCCACCTTATTAAAAATCGAGTGTGGCCACCAGGGATTCCAGCGTAAAGGTAATAAAAGAGCACCTAATAAAAACTTTAAAATGTGTTAAAACACACATGTTCCAAGACTGGTAGGTAGAGCGATCTTTAACCTCCACTAACCCCTGAAGACTAGGATTCAAGAACCAGAGATGAAAAAATGAAACTAGAGCCACAAAATTGGAATTAGAGGACATTTTCAAACCCTAAACATTTTTTCCTCCACAAATTATTTCCTAAATGGGGAACACTTATGCTGACTGTATTGTTTGTACCTGATTTACACTTTCTCTATTTCAAAATATGGGGACTAATTGTATAAATCTGTAAAAAAATGTAAACATTTGATGACCAAACCATGTTTTCTCATTTTAGTTAATGAATTAAGAGTTACATGGAGAAAAATTAGAGTGTCAACTTCTATAAGCTTGGATGACATACATCTTACAGCAGGGCAGACACAGTTTATCTGTCACTATCCTCACCTGCTAATAAAGAAAAATACATTTTCTGAGAACTTGCTGACATTGTCTTTTACTATTCTTCTTAGTTTTCCTCAGGTAATTTCAGAATGAATCTGGTTTTCAATTTAATGAAATATGTAGATGTTCTCCAGTGCCGACATGTAAGTGATTTTTCTTCCTGTCATTCGGCTTGTATACATGTTTACATTTTCCTCTGGAAAAGGAATGCTGGTTCCCATCATAGGAGGAGTTGTGAGACAGTGAGTGCCATATTTATTAGATTCTGTTTCTGAATGTCAGTAGAATTAGAGGGCAATGCAGATAATATCAAATTACCCTCTCGTTGGCCGATGGTGACTAGCAGCTGCAGCAGAACAGCTAGTAGTCAGATTCTAGAAGCCAAATGTTCCTTGTAAGGTGGCAGGATGTGGTGGAGAGAGTCTAGAACTAGCAGGCAGCTGACCCAGCTTGTTCTGCTTCTTCTGCTAATGACTTGTTTAGCTTTAGACAAGATATGACACACCTTTCTCCCTCAGCCTTGAGGGATATTTCATCTGTGAAATGGGTGCATATGTGTGTGTGGAGGGTGGGAGGTGGGTAGATAATCTCGAAGCTCTGAGCTTTCACACTCTGATTATTTCATTATAGAATCAGAACGATTTGAAAAGCCCTCTTAGGACTTGCTATTTCATTGCCTTGTGTTACAGCAATTCTGTACCAAAAGCACTCAGGATAAAGGCAACCTGGTCTAAATCAATGATAAAATGATAACTCATTTAGGGAGTGCTCTCTCTGTGGACTTCTAACAAATGTAACTAGGAGAAAGATCTTCAATCTTTTCTGCCCATAGGATGGGGAAGAGGATGCCCCTTGATGAAAAAAAAAATAGATTGTGCCCCTATAAATTATGCTCTAATAAAGGCAAGGGACTGTGTGGGTTTACACACCATTGTCTCTGAATGCCTAGCAAGGTGCCTGTGGGCAGTGAACGAATATCTGTTGAATGAATGAATAAAGGAAACATTCATCAGGGTCTATGTGTGACTAAAGATTTTAAAGAGATATCTGATTTTTAATAGGGCAATTTCTCATACCAGGAAAACTCAATGGACGCAATTTATAAGTTGGGGTAAGGCTTATGGAAGGACAGATAAAGGAAAGAAATTACACTGCTTTGAACAATAATATGGTTCTGCTTTTATTGTTAGTTAAGACTGAGTTAGGAAAATATTTGTCTTATCCACCATTGGTTTAGATCATTGCAGCTTTCTGAGAATGCTGGACAACAGGGATAGGTGTGTCTTCAGCTTACCTCTTAAAGATGACTAAATCAAGAGCCTATATCCTTCTAGTGTTCCACTGCAGGACTTAAGTGTCAAAACCAGAACACACCCCTTGGGACATGGAGTTGATAGGGTTAGCAGAGAAATTCTGGGCAGGAAAGGGCAGGGTCCCTGGTGAGGGCCCCACCCTCAAGCCTGGAACCATGGCCCAAAGCAAGAACTTCACATCCCCATTTTCTTCCTCAAATGTTGCCTTTTCCAAAACCACCCCTGGCCCTCCCTGCCCTGCTCCTGTACCCACAAAAACCCCAGGCTCCACTGGCAGAGAGCAGAGAAGGGGAGAGAGGAGAAGCAGCTGAACATCAGAGAATGCGGTTTAATGTGGAGAGAAGCAGCTTGACTTCAGAGGAACGGCTTGACAGCATTGCTTTGGAAGATCACCTTCCTGCTCCATCCCCCTTTCAGCTCCCCTTCCCGCTGAGAGCCGCTTTCACTGGCAACAAAATCCTCTGTATTTACCACCCTTCAGTTCATTTGTGTGAACTCATTTTTTTCCTGGATGCCAAACAAGAGCTTGAGTTCCATGGGTTCAGACGCTAAAGGCTGTCACACTAACCCTCTGCCCTCACTGGTGGAGAGCAACTGCCTCATGCAAGAAGGCAGAAGGCCCACTGAGCTGTTTAACACTTAAGTTGTCTGCAGATGGCAAAGCTAAAAGAGCACTGTAACACATGCCCTCTGGGGCTTGGGGGTTGTGGATACTTCCCCTAGATGCTGCTGTGGGCCCACATGGAGTTTTGCTCCTGCCAGCACCCAAAAGCACTTGTTCTGACTCCTGCACCCACTTACCTGCGTGCTCTCCCTCCCGCAAGGGATTGAGAGCTGCAGGCTAAGTAAGGCCCACTAAGGGGTCAAGGAAAATTGCCTGCTTCAGAGTGCCAGGCCATTGTGATCTATTATCCTCAAGGCCTCTGGTTCTTATTCCAGACTGAGCATCTCAGACCTGGGAATTGTGCTGCTGCAGAGGAGGTAGATACCATAAGTAGAGAGGGGTTTCTCAAAAGGTAGTCAGAGAGGAGTGCAGGTTAGAAGGAGGTTGCTCTTGAAGATATGAGGACATGGGACCAAAGTTAGGATCTGAGAATTTCTGAGATGGCCTTTATGAAGGATTTAACTTCTGGGATATTTTCTTTTGGAATATAAGAAATTTACATTTAGTGCAAGGCTTAAAACCTTCTTCCTTTCTGTTGAAACTTCCCTTAATTATTTTAACCTTTCAGGAGGTTCTGATAGTCTCACTTCTCTTGCCATTTTAGGCACTTAAAAGAACTAGAAAAGAATATAAAAGATTGTTTTATTTTAGAGAGAACTGCCATACTTACTTTTTTTTTTTGTTAAGGAAACAGAATCCTTAACAACTAAACTTTGGTACCCAGGAAGGTCCTGGGGGAAGCCAAATAAATGCAGCTGAGTCACTGTGCCCAAAGACCACCTAGGTCAGCTGTCATTATGATAATACTTTTTCAAAATGAATGCCTATAAATGGGGCTCACCAAATTTTTGAGCATTTAACATTTTCATCATGTAATCAACAGCAGAGATGTGGAAAAAGCAGCTTGGCTTTGTCAAGGACCGTGTTAGCTCAAGTAGTTTGTATGACGGTAGGACCATTATTATTTGCCCAGACAACTTTGAATGCTTCTTTGCCATAATTGGTTAGTCAACTGGACAAGAATTATCAGCAACAAAGGCAGCACAGAAATATAAAGATCACACATTTGTTCTCATTTCCAGAGGAAATATTTTGGAAGACTGATTTTCTGGAGTGTCTTTTTTTTTTTTTCCTGGTCTCGAAATTCATTACCTAGTCCTGAATTCTATGATTGCTGTTGCTTACCCATAGATCATGATGATTTGGAAATGAGAAGCTGCCAGTCTAGACAACTCTGCTTTTGCCTGGTAAGCCAAAGACCACAGGATGCTGGAAGCTTCAAAGTGCCATTCAGGCAGGAAAATAAAAGTTAAGTCAGGCCTGGACACTAACAACTGCTTTTTCAATCTGCAAAACCATTCTTCTATAATTACTGAAGCCAGAAGTTGCTTAAACTGGAAAAAAATTTAAACTGTTTCTTCATTTTTATTGTTGTTGTTATTAAGATAGATTTTATTCTTTTAGAAGATAATACAGCCACATCTCAATAGCTTAATTTGAATAACTTTTTTAAAGGGATGAATTACCGCATTTTGTTTATAATTATAAGGACCAATGGCTGCTTCAGGCCCCTGTAAAGCCAAGAGTCCATTTGCTGAGAAATAGAAAACAGAAAACTAAGCTGATTTGCCTGGAGAACTTCCATGGGCTAATGGTTTGAGAGAGGTTTTATCTCTCTAACGAGTGTGATATTAAAATTAGGTGGGTTCAAGAGGTTTTATTTTTGCAATATTTGAACTAAATATATGTAGACATCTGCAAATGCCAATCATATGACTTATGTGGACACAATGAATTGTTTGTGCTCACACATATGCTGACAGCATTTGTTTTATGCACCTGCGTCTTCTCCAGTTCCAGTTTGCTTCGATCTTTTGATTTTTTTAATGTGCAGGCGTTTGCTGAAGTGTAACCACTTACAGAGCATCTGGGCTTGTATGGGTTTTCCAACTGAATCCACATTTAACAGTTTCTCACCTCTGTCTGGATTAGAAAAAACTGACATCATTGTAACCAATATTAATCATTCTTTCACATTCCAAAGTGCTGACATTTGCTTCTTGGTTATAATCCTCAGTCTGGAGTTTGGCTCCTTGCTTTGTCTCAGGTTCCCATGGGCCTTACAATGATGCTTATCATTTGCATAGCACTTTTAAAGCCCCTTTCAATGGTTAATTAATTAATTCATAAGATGTCCTTTCGCAATCTCCGTTTAATGCATAAATAAGCAAACTGGGCCAAACAGAGGTTAAATGACTAGGCCAGAACCATATGTGGGTATGGCTAGTCCTTTCATTTCTTTTTTTAAATCTCCAGAAAGGAAGACACATTTTAATTCCAGGGCTCACCAAAATTTGCAACTTCAACATCACACTACAGGGTCAGTTCATGTATTTGGGCAATCTGGGGAAACACTTGCTTTGGTATAGTGTTAGATCTTCAAGTGGAAATGAGAAGTCCTGGGTGACTTCCTAAGATCATGGAACCCTCTTTGATCTACAGGCTCAGGCCAAACCTTAGAATAGGGTGAGCTCTCCAACCCTTTCTTAAGGATAAGCTATTTTTTGATGTTTCTGAAATGTAAGAATTATTGCCCTGGAGTGTAATATTGCTCTGGATAGTACAAATAAAAAACATAAAATAGGAAAGGATTTTCTTACTAAATGCCTGAGAAAAGTGTGCTTTTTCTGCTCCTTGTCCCACTTGGGATCTACTGGGCACCTTTCGCATCTGGTGTACTACAAGACTTCAGTAAAGACCTGCTTAATTGGCTGTTACCCTGAGTTCAGAATAGCATCTAAACTGGGAAGAACAGCTTCTGCTGTAGAAAAAGCATAAAGAAAAGATGGAAAATAGCTGGTTGAGAAGATGTCTCTCTGAGGGGAATGGGCGGGGGAGAAGAGACAAGCCACCAGAGAGTAGTGATTACTTCTGAGATGGTCACTAGGTTTCCTGTACTCAAGTGCCATAAAAGCAACTAAATGGGATATTGTCTCAGTTTCCTAGGGCTACTATAACAAATTACCACAAACGGGGGTTTCAAACAACAGAAACTTATTCTTTCATAGTTCTGGAGGCAAGAAGTCCAAAATCAAGATGTCAGCAGGGTTGGTTCTTTTTGGAGGCTCAGAGGGAGAATTCATTCCATACCATTCTCCAAGCATCTGATGGGTGCCGGCCACCATTGGTGTTCCTTGGCTTGCACCTGTGTAACTATAGTCTCTGCCTCCATCTTCTCATGGCCACCTTCTCCCTGTATCTCTGTGTCTCAAATGTCCCTCTCCTTTCTCTTTCAAAGACATCAGTCATTGGGTTTAGAACTTCCACTAAATCTAGGATGATCTCATCTCTCTTAATCTTAATTATATTTGCAAAGACCTTATTTTCAAATAAAGTCTTACTCACAGGTACCAGAGATTAGGACTTGGATATATCCTTTTGGAGACACAATTCAACCCACTACAGACATCATTCCTCCAACCTCGGGTCTGAGGAGAAGCTGAAATAGTGACTGGGCAATGCATACTTGGGTTTCCAGACAGAGATGTCCAGCGAGTGTTTCTGTAGACAGAGCTGACAAATGCTTCCTTCCACCTCTCTTCATCCAACTCGATGTCCAACTAAAGGGAGGAGTTGCTCTGTGGCCCCATGAGTCCCCACTGTATCTGGTGTCTATGGGAGAAAGTCTGCTTTCTTGATGGCAGAGACAGCCTTCATGCCATGCATACCAGCAGGCAGACACTTCCCCTTCCTCCTGGCTCTGATCCTAATGATGATTCCTTAGGTATCTGGGAGAGAGGTGTAGCTCTCTAATTCCTGGGTTCATGAACATTGTAAATGGGAGATTTCTCTGCTCATGGTAATACATGGGAGACAAATCTGGGTACTCCAGCAGTGTCTATGCTGACCCGATCCTCCTGTTCTCTCCCCAGACACCCCAAATTTTCTCTTTGGGAGTCTCCACAATCTTCTCATCACCCAAGTTAGTAACCTGATGCATCATCCTGGATTTTCCCTCTGTCTCACCTGTTACATTGAATCAGCCTCTGGATCATATTGATTCTCCAATTTTCCATTTCCTAATCCAGCCTTTCCTTTTCATCCTCATCAGCTCTTTTCTCTTTCAGCCCACCATCACCATCTCCTGAACTACTAGCCTTTAGCTATTGTTCTGGTTTGTGTTCCTCCAGTTAATTCTTCCTTCCAATCTTATCTGCTACTCTGCTGTGATATTGACGCTTCTACCAATTTTTAGGTACCCTCTTACTTTAAATCTTCCA
The DNA here is from genome assembly GCF_001698545.2 of Rhinopithecus bieti. Taxonomy (NCBI): domain Eukaryota; kingdom Metazoa; phylum Chordata; class Mammalia; order Primates; family Cercopithecidae; genus Rhinopithecus; species Rhinopithecus bieti. Next base: position 557,919 of record NW_016814955.1, on the reverse strand, counting down.
CTGGCCTCCGTGGCTGATAACATTCATACTCTCTAGCAGGCCACAGATTTCTTCATGATCTGATTTCTGACAGATGCAGCTGGGCTGCTGGGTCAGCTGCCAGTGGTGCAGACATGACTTCTGCTAAAAGAAACTCTGGGTGCCACAATCCTGAGGTGGGTGCTCTGGTACATAGCACACCTCTCCACCCAGCCCAGAGCTTACCAAATCCACACACCAAGATGCCTCCAACCAATCAGCAATACTCAAGAGAGTTTACTTTTTAAATATAGGCTGTGGTCTCTTGGCTTTAAAAAAACCTATCCTGTTTCTTCTTCTCCTGAAACCTCTTTTCCCAGAGCCTAGACTCTGTGCTGGATTGAGTTTCCTGCTTGGCAGTAAAAATCTTTTCCCATGGGCATTTGGTTGTTGGCTCTTTAATCTTTACTTCAAACAAAAAATCTCTACTTATCTCTAAAGCCTCATATTTCCTCCATTTCCCTTGAAGTTCCCTGTGTTCTAACCATTCAAAGCTTCTTAGAATTCTATGAACAGTTGACCAGGTGCGGTGGCTCACACCTGTAATCCCAGCACTTTGGGAGGCCGAGGTGGGTAGATCACCTGAGGTCAGGAGTTCGAGACCAGCCTGGTCAATATGATGAAATCCTGTCTCTACTAAAACTACAAAAATTAGCTGGGCGTGGTTGTGTGTGCCTGTAATTCCAGCTACTTGGGAGGCCGAGACAGGAGAATCCCTTGAACCCAGGAGTGGGAGGTTGCAGTGAACCGAGATCACGCCATTGCACTCCAGCCTGGACAAAAAGAGCAAAACTCCATCTCAAAAAAAAAAAAAGGAATTCCCTGAACAGCCATGCTTTGATTCCTCCATGCACTGTTCTTGGTGTTTCCTCTTCTGGGAACATCAAATGCCCTGTGCACACCTGACTATCCTTCCAGCTTCAGTGTTAGGTCTGCTGATTCTCTTAGGCGGGCCTGGGAGCTCTTTTTTGGCATTCCCATAGCAGTCTAGTAAATGATAATAGAACTTAACACACATATCCAACCTCAAAACGGAACTTTTAAAACTGTGGGTCAACATCCCATTAGTGGGTAGTGAAGTCAATTTAAAAAAGTAAAATAGAACATAAAGCATCAGAGTATAATTGCTTATAGTAAGAGTCTGGTATGTGAACTTTTGCTGCTGGTGATGTTGCTGCTGGGTGGTGTGGGGGTGTGTGTGTGTGTGTGTGTGTGGGTGGGTGTGGGTATGTGGGTGTTTGTTACTATGGGTGATGGGCACTAGACCGTGAGATACTTTAGTGCCAGGATCTTGCCTCAATCATCTTTGTATGCCTGGGGCTCAGCCCAGGGTTGGCACAGAGTTGACAGCAAATGTTGAGTGAATGAAAGAATCAGTGCAAATGTGAGAATACTGTAAAAGGTCCTCAACATGTTCTCAGGAGGCCAAGAAGGGTGATTGGCAAAACACTGAAGATTGCAAAACCCATTTGCTAACTCTGCCCATGTTTATAAATAATCAAAGCCAGAGTTTTGGAGTAAGTCAAGCCCGTGTCTTCTGCAGGTATGGACTGAGATTCAGCTAATACTTAGTTGCATCTACTTCTTCGCCGCATGCTATACTATTTAGTCTTACAAAAAAGCTACAGTCGTGATTTTCCTTTTTCAGTTCTGAAACCAAGGCACAGAGAGGGTTAAATGTTGCTTTAAGCAAGAACTGTGCTTGAATTTGCATCTTTTATCAGTTATGTGAGTGTTTTTTTTATGTAGGGAGATGTATAAGTCAGGAGTGTACCAGCTTCTGGGGGGCTGTGGAGGAGAGTTGGAGAGGATTAGGGTAGCATAGGACCCATGCTTGGTGATAGCTCAAAGGAAACAGCCACATAGAGAAGAAAAACGTTAGCATATATTTGTGACAAAGATTTGTAAGGCCTATGAAGAAGTGATTTGAGTAGGCGCATCAAAGGTCCATTAACCAAAAAGCAGAAGACACAGTTCTTTAAGTGTGACAGGAAGTATTTGTCATACAGTTGTACTGTCACGGATGGGAGCCACCAGCAGCTGTTTGTGTTGTTTGCACATTAACCACACAATCATGGAGATTGATTTGGGAGCCTAGTCCCTGCCCTGCTCCCCTGTCAGCCTTCACCTGTCTGCTCCCTCCTCTCTCCTTCCTACCCCACTGTTCACTCACCCCCGCCCCCTGGCCCACCTCCTCTTCCATCTGGATGCCTCAGAGCAGATGTGGACACAGCCATATGTTCCACTGCTCTGACTAATGCTGCTGTGCTTCTAGGTTGGCTCAGGTTGGATTGTGATTAGTGTTTACTGTTATTATCACTAGGTCAGATAATGGTGATGGTTATTGATTTGCCCAGCGCAAACCTCTTTGTTTATTAGGAACCTTGTACACAATGAAAGGAACACATTGAAATACAAATAAAAAATATTTGTATTTATTTATTGAAAATTTATTTATTATTGAAATACAAGACTGTATCCTTGGCTCTGTCCTGTTGACCATTTTCATCAGGGACTTGGATCAAGACTTAAGAGACCCGCTGATCAAATTTGCAGTTGGCACAAAGCTGGGCAGGACAGCTAACAGGCTAGATAAGAAAAGCAGATTTTAAAAAGATCTTGACAACTGGAACAAAAAGCCAAAACCAACAGAAAAAAATTTAATAAGAAACTTAAGGTCCTGTACTTGGGTAAGTAAAAATCTGCTTCAAAAGTATATAGGATAGGAGGAGAGACTTTTCTTTGTAGCATTTCTAGGGGAAACAACAAAGGACTTTTAGTAGATGTCGGCTCTACCATGAGTTAACGAAGAAGGTGATGCAAATTAGGCTGCATGAATAGAGGCCCTGCACAGATCCCCACATCTGCAGGACTCCGAGTGTCTATCACATTGAAGATAAAAATAAAAACATGTTATTGATTGATTGATTGATTATTGATGGATTGAAAACAATTTTAAATTCCTCCTTAAAAATTATCAGAGGCCAGGCGTGGTGGCTCACACTTGTAATTCCAGCACTTTGGGAGGCTGGGGTGAGTGGATTGCTCAAGCCTAGGAGTTTGAGACCAGCCTGGGCAATATGGTGAAACCCCATCTCTACAAAAAATACCAACAAAATTTAGCCAGGTATGATGGCACACCTGTAGTCCCATCTACTTGGGAGGCTAAGATGGGAGGATCACTTGGCCCAGGAGGCTGAGGTTCTGGTAAGCTGAGATTGCGCCACTGCACTCCAGATTGGATGACAGAGTAAGACGCTGTCTCAAAAAATAAATAAATAAATAAATAAATAAATAAATAAATCAGAGTAACAAGAGTTAACTGCAGCTAATGAAACATTATAGGTATATTAAAAAAAAAATTCTTCATTCTAACATCCCCCAAAATAGATAACCCATGCTAACAACTTGGTGTGTATCCTTCCTTGCTGTTACTCATGCTGAAACAAACATATCAAAACAAACCCACATACATATAAGAATTTTGTTAAGATTTTTGATTTTTCATAAAGTGGACAAACCCATTTTCTCCATATTTCTTCACTTAAGGATACATCATTGACACCTCTCCAAAATTTTTTTTTGTTTGTTTTTGTTTTTATTTTTTTTGAGATGGAGTCTTGCTCATCACCCAGGCTGGAGTGCAGTGGAGTGATCTCGGCTCACTGCAAGCTCCGCCTCCCGGGTTCACGCCATTCTCCTGTCTCAGCCTCCCGAGTAGCTGGGACTACAGGCGCCTGCCAACGCGCCCGGCTAATTTTTTGTATTTTAGCAGAGACGGGGTTTCACTGTCTTAGCCAGGATGGTCTCGATCTCCTGACCTTGTGATCCACCCGCCTCGGCCTCCCAAAGTGCTGGGATTACAGGTGTGAGCCACCGTGCCAGGCCCAAAATTATTTTTAAAATGCTTAATGTTCCAGAAATATGGATGTGGTATCATTTGTTCATCCCTTAATCAACGTCACATTTAAGAGGGATATGGGCAAATAGCGCAGGGGATGATGTTCCAGGGCAGGATGGCAGAAGTGAAGCCAGAAGCCATGGCATAGAAAGAAGGACTGATGCAACCAGAGATATTTAACTGGGAGAATAAAAGGTGGGTGGAAGAAGGGGAGGGTCGGTTGGGTTCATTAGTTAATATTGGAGCTCTGCTCAGACTGGGGTTGAACAGTTTAGTAATTCTATGGTTAGTTTTTGATTCCTTGTTAGGATAGGTCTAGGGAAGTGGGGAGGGCGAAGACTCCGTTTCCTTCAGTGATTGGAGGGATGTGCAAAACAGCAACCTTTGGGGTTACCAAGCGTGGCCCACCCTATCCCCAGAGAGCTGGCAGGCTCTGTGGAACAACCTCCACAGTAAGCACATTATAAAAACATTAGGCGAAATAATAAAAATAATGACATTAAAGAGAAAAATTGTTGTAGAAACCAAACAAACCCAGACCTACAGCCGAGGCAGGCACCAGCCGGGATGTTGTTAGCATGCTTAGGAGAAATTTGATTTCGATGAATTTCGTTGTCAGTGTAACCAGGGCATGAATCACCCTCCTCTGCCCTTTCTCATCATTCTAATACCAAGATTTAGAGAATATGGCATTAGAGAGATAAAGAGGTTCACAAACAGTATCGGCCAGGAGCCCTCTGGGCCCCAAAGCAGTGCCGGGCTCAGCCAGGAGGCAGCTTTCTGCTGTTATGGGCCTATAAATCTGAAGGCATTTGAACCCCTGCGGGATCTGAAGTCATCAACCCTGAGACTAGAGCCGTCACCTTTTCTGCTCCCAACCTCTTTCTCCCACCATAGTCCACCTGACCGAGGGGTGAGAAATGAGGTTTCTCACTAGAAGCAGTTCTGGCAGAGCAGGGGCCTGGCCACACCAGTGCTGTAGCAAGCAGCTTGCACTGGCTTCCAGGGTTTGCATCTGTGGTGGCAAATGTTCTCTCTGAGGTGGCTAGGAAAATCCACCTGTTCTGCCAGACACAGGAATGCAACGCCAGTGCAGGATCTGGAGGATCCCACATGCAGCATCGGGGCAGATGTTGACAGTCTGGTGACTGGGGAATCCACGATGGACCCGAAACCATATTCTCAGTTTTATTTTTAACTAACATGTACTTGATCCTTTCCCATGTGCCAGGTGCTTCCTGTGGATCATCTCCATCCATGTTCCCAGCCCTCTGCTAGCTACTGGTGCACACGTACTTTACACGAGGAGACTAAGGCTCAGGGAGATGAAGTTACCTGGCCGAAGTCCCTCAGCTGGCCCAGAGTGGAGCCAGGGCTTGAACTGAGGTCTGCCCAACTCCAGCATTTATATCCTTTCTGTGAAGAGTTGATGATGCCTCAGGGCCATGAGGAGGGACTACGGGGAAAAGTGGGCCTTCCTAAAGCCTCTGCTTTCCCTCATCTGATTACAAATCCAACCAATTTCATGTGTTCCAATTCAAAGTGCTCAACAATCTATAGTTTGTCACAGCCCTCAAGATTGCTTACGGGATGGGGGACCTGTCTTACTAATACCAGTGCTTCAGGCCGTTACCACTCACATAGGTGACAGAAACAGGAACTGGAAATTAGAATGAGGGAAATCCACAAAGCGCTGAGGTTGGCTGTCTCATGGTGGCATTTCTCAGATACCAGGGCCCACTGATTTATTTCCCTCAGGGAGAGGCAGTGAAAAACAGTGGTTAGGAAAATGGTCATGAAGCATGAGATTCTGGACTTGAGTGATTTGGGTTCAAGTCCCGGTTCTGGCTGTGATTTTGGGCAAGTTAGTTAACCTTGTATAAAATAGGGATAATAAGATTAAATGAGCTCTTGTGTACAGAGTTGTCAGCTTAGTGCCTTGCACAAAGTAGGTATTCAGTACATACTATCCGTTGTGGATAGTATGTTGTCCCCAGGTGCAGTGGGGACACTGTGGAAGCACTGTCATTAAGGCATGCACTTGGAGTTGTTTTTATTGTAGGGGGAACATGTTTTAGTCAACCAATCTCTGCTCACAAAGCTGGAATCTTTTTTTTTTTTTTTTTTTTTTTTTTTTTGAGATGCAGTCTTGCTCAGTCGCCCAGGCTGGAGTGCGGTGGCGCGATCTCGGCACACTGCAAGCTCCGCCTCCCGGGTTCACGCCATTCTCCTGTCTCAGCCTCCCGAGTAGCTGGGACTACAGGTGCCCGCCACTACGCCTGGCTAGTTTTTTTGTATGTTTAGTAGAGACGGGGTTTCACCGTGTTAGCCAGGTTGGTCTCGATCTCCTGACCTCGTGATCCGCCTGTCTCGGCCTCCCAAAGTGCTGGGATTACAGGGGTGAGCCACCGCGCCCGGCTAAATCTGGAATCTTTTGGGGGAATTGTTTGGGAACTGCCTGGCCTGGGTAAAGAGAGGCATTTCCAGAAGAATATAATCCCAGGCTCAAAGAGAGCTGATTCACAATACCGGTTCTGCCAGTCACCACTGGGTCCTTTGTGCAGTCACTCCATTCTCTGAGCTGTGACTGAAGGATTATGAGAGCCACCTTGGCTAGGTCATTGTCCACCTGACATGAGGTCACAAATATAAAGCACCCAGAAGAGTGTGTGGCCACCAGATGCTGCATGGCAGTAATTGGTCCCCTTCTGCTGTGGCCTAACCACCACTTCCCAGACCAGATCACTGGTGAATGTCCTCCAGGCTCCTTCAAACCTGTTTCTTGTACTTGCCGAGAAGGACATGACATCCTAAGGCACTCAGATGACCTCCCTTCCCAGAGAAAACTTAGCTCAAACATAGAAAAGCCCAGTCATTAGAAGGGAATCAATCAATAAGCAGGACTAAAACTAGGTAGAGGAAATCCTTTCATTAAGTATTTAAATGCCTTTTGAGATCTGAGTTTATGTAGAAACCATAGAGGGCTACTTGCTAATCACTTCTTTTTCACAAATATAAGATTAGCTGGTTCCTTCTCCTGACTGCTCCTTCTGGATTTTGGGGGATGAATGGGAGGTTCGAGGCCATATGGTGGGGACCCTCTCATTGGCCTTATCCTGTCATTAATAGGAATATGTACACTGTGGCAGGTCAGGACTCTCAACCCAGGGTCTCAGAGTCCTCTGAAAATGGAAAATCTCGAAGGCCTTCTGATCACCAGGAGTCCGAACTTCATTTCTTCCTTCTGCTGAAGATTCCCCTAAAGCACAGCTTATCTTAAGAACTTCCCTGAAACCCCGTACTCCCCACCCCCAGAGATTTTCTACTCCCTTCCAGGAGCCCCCACTCCACTGGAAATACGCTTTTTTGAAACCTCTGCAAACCTTTCCTGGTCCTGTAAGTTTACCTTCATGGGCTCCCTACAGCCTATGCAAACCTCAAAAGTGAGGATTATGTTTGTGTTTAGTCCTGAGGTCCCAACATCCAGTTTATTGGCTAGCACATGGTAGGTGTTTACTTATGTTGAAGGAATTTGATGTTAAAGAGACAATAAGCAAGGTACTTTAATCCACTGTAGTTCATCTATGATTACCCATAACATGGGGATAATAAGAGTTCTTACCTATCTCATAGGGTTTTATGAGCACTAAATGAGACAACACATTGTTAATGTTTAGCATAGTGTATAGCACATAGTCATCACTCAGTGCATATTAACCATCATTACATAGTATTATTAACATTCCGATTCCAAAATTTCTGGCCTCATTTTAAAAACAGATAATCTGGCTGGGTGCAGTGGCCTGTAATCCCAGCACTTTGGAAGGCTGAGGCGGGTGGCTCATCTGAGGTCAGGAGTTCGAGACCAGCCTGGCCAACTGGTGAAACCCCGTCTCTACTAAAAACACAAAAATTAGCCAGGCATGGTGGTGCAAGCCTGTAATTCCAGCTAGTTGGGAGGCTGAGGCATGAGAACCGCTTGAACCCAGGAGGCGGAGGTTGCAGTGAGCTGAGATCGCACCACTGCACTCCGGCCTGAGCAATAGAGCAATATTCTGTCTCAAAAAATAATAAAAATAATATAAAAAAACAAAACAAAACAGAGACTCTGAGATACAGAGGAAATGGGCTTGCCCTTAGGAGAAACCAGAGGGCCAAGCACAATGCCAAGAAAAAAGTTAAAATCTTTATTTCCTATTCAGATCCTTAAATACAGCACTTATGAGGTTTCTGCCTGAGGGCCCGTGGTTTTCTACTTTGCTCAGGCCTGCGTTTAAGCAGAAACTCAGGCAAAAGGAGGATGGGGAGGGATTGTCTTCCTCGGTATTCTTCTGGCCTTTGAGGAAGAAATGAAAAGAATTCTGTAATCACTCATTGACATGGCTTCCGTGTATAAATTTTTGAACCTCAGGCTCAAGAAAACAGAGTAGGGGAAGATATTCAGGAGGGAAATTATTTTACACAAAGGTAACATTTGGCAGGTATCAAAGTGTGTGAGAAATAAAGACTTCTTTTTTTTTTTTTTTGAGACAGATTCTTGCTCTATCGCCAGGCTGGAGTGCAGTAGCATGATCTGGGCTCACTGCAACCTCCGACTCCCTGGTTCAAGCGATTCTCCTGCCTCAGCCTCCCAAGTAGCTGGGATTACAGGCACGTGCCACCACACCCAGCTAATTTTTGTATTTTTAGTAGAGATAGGGTTTCACCATGTTGGTCAGGATGGTCTTGATCTCCTGATCTCATGATCTGCCCACCTCACCCTCCCAAAGTACTGTGATTACAGACGTGAGCCACCGTGCCAGGCTGAAATAAAGATGCATGTCTCTGGAAATTCAGAAGTGTTATTTAGTGATCTAGAGGAAGACTATATGGGAGGAGACATGAAAGACCTCTGTACAGAATCATTCATGTAAATGTTCGCTCAGAAACTCAACTGACTGAGGCCATAATTCACCCTTGGGATGCCACCAAAGAAGCTCATTGGATCATAGCTATGAACCAAGAGTTGTTGCTAGCGAATCAATACTGCTGTCTCTATAAGTATCCACCTTATATCTTTGTGGTTGCATCTAATTTTTAGTAAGCTTATAATAAATGATTTTTATGATTTTACCATTTTGTATAAATTTCCAGAAAGGCTAGTTCAAGTAAAAAAAAATCCTGAACATTTTCAGCTGGAGAGTGTTTAGGAATAATTACATGTATATTAAGCAATATTTTCTGGTGAAGGTGTATATTTTCTCTCCTTCCTTCCTTCTCTTCCTTCCTTCCTCCTCTCTTTATTTGATTCCAGAGAGACTGCCATAGGTTTACCAAATACCCGAATAACCCTTTCTTGTTTTATCTGACCCATTCATCTTGTACAAGTATTTATTATGATATGAGCACAGAGACTTTTGCTTTCTGTTTTAAACATTTGTTTTTGGATGTTTGGTGGATTGCATGGCTAAAGAATGCTTTGACTAAGAATTTCTAAACACAGATTATGGCTTTGGGAGAGACCTCTTTCCTCAGTGCCTCAGGTTCCTAGTCTCCACTGCTGACGTGCAGTCAGAATGAACTAATTCACTCCCCAGTCTAGACATCTGGGTCACTTCGTGCATATGCTGTGAAAAGGCTGCTCCTTCCCTTTCTTCAGCCACTGCTTGGCACTACTCAGGCACTTGAGAAGCAGTGACTCAGGAGACCAGCAGGTGGCACATGGGAACCAGACTACACACTCCTGTGGCCCAGGACAAAGAGATGGAAGAGGAAGGATTCGTGCAAGGCCAGCTAGCTGACCTCCTCAGTGTTGGTGCATTGAATGCTGCCTGTGAGGACTACAGAAATCTTCCTGGACTGCAGGACCTCAGTGATTAAAGACAGGGAAGCGGGAAGGAGGGCAAGACCAGAGTGACACTAAAGGATGGGGACATTACAGTCAGTCTTTCAACCTCTGCTAATCCTCTCCCTTAACCCCTTACCTCGTAGGAGGGTTGTACGCTGAAGGACATATTATAGGTAAAGCAACAAGTCTGGTGGGGGAGCTCAACATTGGTAGCTGTTAAAATAATTATTATCTGGTTGGGTTGAACACAATCCAGTGGTGTTATTTGGGCATTTTTGACTAATCTAGAGGTTGTATGCAGGTGTTTCTGACTCATTCATCTGTTCATTTGTGTTTTTGACCAGTGAATATATATGGAGTAGGTTCTCTTCCCTTTGCATGGCCTAAGTACATGAAGATGCACAAGGCCCAGCTTTGGCTCTTCAGGAAAACAAACAACCCACTTTAGTGAAGTCAGCAGGAGAATGAGAGATAGGTCATATGGAAAAACCAACAATTTAACTCAATAACCAATACTCTAGGCAGAATAGTTAGGTTTTGGGATGATGGTTTTGATGGTGGGGAAGCTAGGACAGGAAGATGAAGGATAAAAGGACCATTTGCAACCATATATAAGGAAAGGGCATTTATAAACCAGAATAATTTCTAATTGCTAAAATAATCACTATGCTCACACATTCTATTTAACCTTCCTCTTTTAGCTGGATCTACTATGGGGCTTTTATAGAAAGCAGTACTTTGAGGGTAATTTAGCCACTTTGAAAAAAGAATATATACAATATATGGAGGTTATTTTTACAGCGAACAATGCTCAGTTACTCCCTGTTTCAGAGTAGAAGAGGAAAAGGAGCTTTACCTACAGCAAGAAAACAGAAAGGACTTTTTAGCACTGAGAACGTTAATTCCTGGTGAGTTACCCCCAGAAAATGTTGGCATTGTTTTGGTTGAAGGCCTTTCAGGAAGCAGAGATTATCATCTATCTGGATTAGTTTAGATATGGCTCTCTTAGGGAAAAGGGATACACAAGAGTGATTTTTTTTCTTTTTTTTCCCCTGAAGGCTCACTCTGTCGCCCAGGCTGGAGTGCAATGGTGCAGTCTTGGCTCACTACAACCTGCGCCTCCTGGGTTCAAGGGATTCTTCTGTCTCCACCTCCTGAGCCGCTGGGATTATAGGCGTGCACCACCACACCCAGCTAATTTTTTGTATTTTTAGTAGACACAGGGTTTCAACATGTTGGCCAGGCTAGTCTCGAGCTCCTGACGTCAGGTGATCCACCCACCTTGACCTCCCAAAGTGCTGGGATTACTGGTGTGAGCCACTGTGCCTGGCCCACAAGACTGATTTTTAAAGGCCCTGTACATACTTAGGATGAACAGAATCTGTATCTTTTCTAGAGAAAAGAAAGACAAGGAATGGCTTAATCACTGATTTTCCAATAAATGAAGGCCTGTCAACTGGAGAGAAACTGTTAGATAAAAGAGACAGAAAACTAAAACAAGAGATCTACCCTAGGAGGAAGCACTATTTTGATTCTAAAGATTGTGGGAGTCTCTTGGGGTAAGTAATGAGAAACTATGGAATCTCTTAGTTTGGGGAAAATAGGTTCTCTTCCTCTTGTGTAAATGGGCAAATTTTTGGTCACAATTTCAATATGTGTTTATTGGCTGAGTTGGGTGGGATGTTGACAAGATCACCTCTAAGATTTTCATGCTCTGGAAACTTCCCAGTGGTGGGGTAGACCTCATTTCTAAGTTGGCAAAGATGGTGAACATCTAAATGAAGCCTTTGGAATGAACTAGGTTCTTACAGTCTCATCATAGACTAAAACCCACATTTCCACAAATCATTTAGGAATAATGCATCCAGCTACAGGTGAAGTTCTAAGTGGAAATGGACCACCCCTGCCTTCGGTCTTTGCCAGCCTAAAGCTAAAGTGGTAGAAAATATCTGAGACTTTTTATAACGCAGAGTATAGATTTTACTCAGAGTGCAGAGGACAGAATTGCACAGGATCTAAGGGCCATGAAGTGATTTTGAGTGAATATTCAACCACTGTAGGAGAATTCTAATAAATAGTCAAGGTAGAAAAATTGGTGTCTAAATCCTAAGACTCATGCTCCCTTCTGAAAAAAAATTGTATCTGCAAAGATCAGTAGCCAAGTGAAGAATACTAACCATATTTATTAACATCTCAGCAAGCTCCCAATTACAACAATACTACCCCACTTGCCCTGTGAAAAGTGTCTTTGGTTAATTTGAAACCTAGCATGTGGCTTAGGCTGAAGGCCACAGGGGAGCCAAAGAGCTTCTTCCTAACAGGGAAGGTCCTGACTGTCCTGATTCCCACACAGGAACAAGAGTTCATAGAGCAAGAAGCGGACAAGGAGACACAGGTCTGCCTTTGCAGGCTGGTCCTTCCTCAGTCAGCAACAGCGAGTGGAAGACGAGATGCTTGCAGCTGCCTATCACTGTTCAACGCTGTGCCCTTACCCGATGAAGGTCAGGCTCTGGAGAGCAGATTAGCAACTCTTCCTCTTGTGTAAATGAGCAAGCAACAGGGTGCTGTGTGTATAATCAAGGCAGAAACAAGAAGATAGGAAGAAAGTCCTTTCAACCAAATGCCCTCCTTGACATTTCTGTTACCACTTATGTAACCCAGAGCACTGTCCATCTGACTAAATCTGAACATTAACCAAGAATAGCTTCATTTTAGCAACCTTAAATGAAAATGAACTCTGGAAGGAGAATTTGTAACACTTTTTCCTGATTTTGTTGTTGTTGTTGAGCTTTAAAATCCTTGAGTTGGATCTCATTTTAGATAAGGACTGAGGTTGAGAATAGGTTCAGAAGTCCTAATGGTCTCTTTGTATTTCAATACAAGACATTTCCTTCCCTAGCATGACTCAGAAAAGTACATGTCAAAGTGAATATGGGAATTATAGAAACCCTAATGGCGAGGAGTGAGGGCAAAGTACTGGGCTAACAATTTTCCCTCAGTATCACCTGGACTGTTAGTAATTGCAAAAATGAGTTTGGAAAGACAGACAAAGTTTGTGTCATGTATACCACAATCAACCAAACCATCAAATATTTCTCTTGCCTGTGATCATGACATTCAATCATCAGGGGAGAGTTTAATCTAACAACAGATTGACAAGAAAAGAAAAATAGAGAAAAGTAGTCCAGGGAAACTAACTGTGTCTTTATGATAATGGCAGCTTCCTCTTGCTGGGTCATGTTACCCTTTTTCAGGTCTAGATACCAGATGCTACTGCAGCAGGTGCCAGGCCAGCAGCCCCCCACTGTCATCATCAGCACTCACAACTCCCTGAACATCAGACAACGTTGTGTCAGTAACTGCCTCTACTTGGAAAAAAACGTTAGTCCAGAAGTAAACGAGGCCACCTGGAAGAAAACCAAAGCTGGGGAATGGCTGTGACTGACTGATTTGCCCTTTCTGAATCTTCTGAGCCCCACAGCTTCAGCACCAGTGCTTGGGCACCCTGGCATCCAGGATGTGGAGGGCTGGCCTGCTTTGAAGGCAGTCATATACATGTCAACCTTCCTTCTGTCCCCTGTGCCCTCTGTTTTGCCATATCCATACCCCAGCTGGCCTCCTGGCTCTCCCTACCCATGCCTGGGCTCTCTACCTCTTGCAGATGAGCTGCCTGATCACATACACATTGGCTTCCACCCCAACACTTTGGCTCCAGCAGGCATTGGAGCTTTGTAACCATCATCATCAGCCTACCCTCTGCTCTCTATTGGGCTTTGGATTTTTCTTCTAGAATAATTTCCTTAGAGCTGTATTTCTGTGGGCTTATTAAAAATGCAGAAATACAGTTTTCCTGAACAACTTAGTCAGAATATCTGGCAGCTGGGCCTGGGAATCAGTACTTTACCAAGTCCTCCAGGTGATCTGGAAGTCCACAGAAGTGGAGAAACCTGGCCTTGGGGAATAGCTGTGGTTCTCCTACGGTTCTGTGTTCCATATGATGGAGGCTGTACCACAGTGACTGCTGTCGAACATGTTTATCACATCTTCTAGAGTGGAAGGATGATTCCCCAACCATGAGCCTGTTATAACCCTTCCCCAGCTTAGAAGAAATATTTCTAGTGGGTTTTTTTTTTTTTTTTTTTTAATATATGAGACAGAGTCTCACTCTGTTGCCCAGGCTGGAGTGCAGTGGTGCAATCATGACTCAATGCACACCACCACATTAAGCTAATTTTTAAATTTTTTGTAGAGACAGGGGTCTTGCTTTGTTGCCCAAGCTGGTCTCAAACTCCTGGTCCCAGGTGATCCTTTTGCTCCAGCCTCCCAAAGTGCTAGGAATACAGGCATGAGCCACCATGCCTGACCCTCCTGTGACTTTGAATATTATTTCTCTCTTTGGCATAGCTCTGAGTGTCTTTCTCATCCCAAGTATATTCCTAGTAACTATAGCTAACATTTATTGAACACTTGCTATGTGCCAGGCAATGCGTTGAAGGCTTTCCATGTATCAACTTACCTATGCTTAAGCAACTCTATGAAATGGGTACTATCAATATGCCCATTTTACAGATGAAGGGATGAGCTTAGAAATGTTAAGAACTTGCCTAAGGTAACTTGCCTAAGGTAACTCCACAGTTAGCAGGCTGTAGAGTTGGGGCTTGAACCCAGGTTAGCCTAACTCCAAAATTTTTACTTTGTTTTACTCCCTCTCCCAGGAGATCTGGATCATAAATACCAAGCAAATGGAATCATGAAATCCTGTAATTTAAAAGTGGTTTTAAACCTTTTCACTACTAAAGATTCCTTTATATTTTTTCTGCCCACTGCCATTCATTAATGCATATTTTGATAGATTACTAATCTGAAAATTGATATGAAATATATAATTTTCAATGACTTTTTGAAATGTTGAAAATAACTCATGAGCTTCTACAATTTCCTTTGAGCTCCCAGGAGTTTGGAAACCTAATTATCACCCTCGTTTTACAAATGAGGAAGCAGAAATCCAGGGAGGATAGTGGCTTGCTAGTTATGGAGTCAGGAACAGATATAAGGTTTCCTCCTTCCCATCCAGGGGCTTTGTTATTCAATATCATGCTCAATCAATCAATCCATCATTCAAGTTGTCACTGAGCACCTACTATATGCCTGGTAGGCAAGATGATGTGGGGGATACAGAAAAACTGCCACTGTAGCTTCTGTATTCAATAAATTTACAGTCTATTTGAGGAAATAAGGCTTAGACATAAAAGGCATTACATAAAATCACAAGATAGCATGTTTCTAAAGCAGTGTTTCTCATCCTTGGCTGCATATCAGAATCACCCAGGGAGCTTTCCAAAGCTCCAGAAGCTTCCAGAAAAAGGATCTTCAAAGTTGGAGGCCCAGGCATGTGTATCAAAAAAAAAAAAAAAAAAAAAAAAAAAAAA